>NC_059349.1:53844939-54144939 GCF_019703515.2 Myxocyprinus asiaticus | reverse complement strand
AATTCATTATTTATAACTCGTTGCTCCTACATTATTAATACATTTATAGTGTAAACAAATAGTATGTTATTCATTCATATTTACTGTTGCGATTTATTATTGTTTAATAAGTTCATATGATAATGTTTATATCCTTAGCAAACAACTTTTAAGAATAACTGATCATTAATAAATGTTTAATTAAGCATGAATAGTTCTCACTTTACACAGAATTTAGCCATTTTTAGTTTGTGTTTTATTACGATCTTGATTAAGCATTAATACTGGTATTATTTTTATTGTTGGTTTGACCATTGAGGGGGACCAAATGTGGTGGTGGTGGTGGTGGTGGTGTTGGGGGGGGTTGGTTTGGGATGTGTTATGTTTCATTACAACAAATTGCACAATGCATAATAACAGTTCAAATTAATGCAGAGATAAATAAAAAAGTATATTCAACGTAGGGATGCATTGTGCAATGTAGTATTTGATGGTTAGATTACCGTCTAAGGAAAAAAAACGCAGTTAACCGGTTTTCGATTATTTGCATTTTTTTATTATGCAACAGCACTGATGCAAAAAATGCAAATCATATAACAATTGTCTAAACGTCTAAGTGGATTTATTTCTGGGGGATATGTGGATGCTAAGGGAAGCCCTATATAAGAAAATTGATAAATACTCACACACGCTCACACAAACACACTCACACTCACACAAACACACACAAACACACACTCACACAAACACACTCACACAAGCACTCTCACACACAAACACTCTCACACAAACACACACTCACACAAACACTCTCACACAAACACACACTCACACACACTCTCACACACAAACACACACTCACACAAGCACTCTCACACACTCACAAACACTCACACACACAAACACACTCACACAAACACACACTCACACAAGCACTCTCACACACTCACAAACACTCACACACACAAACACACTCACACAAACACACACTCACACAAACACACTCACACAAACAAACACACACTCACACTCACACACTTACACAAGCACTCTCACACACCACACACAAACACACACGCAAACACACACAAACACACACTCACAAACACTCACACAAACAAACACACACTCACAAACACACACTCAGACACTCTCACACACCAAACACACACTCACAAAACACAAACACTCTTACACACACACAAACACACACTCACACACTTACACACAAACACCACACACACTCACACAAGCACTCTCACACACCACACACAAACACACACTCACACACTTACACACAAACACCACACACACTCACACACACCACACACTCACACACTTACACACACACACCACACACACTAACACACACACACACTCTCTCACACACAAACCCACATACACACACAACGGAGGTAATAAGAGACACTCCAGTATATGGCACAACACCGCTTATGCGCATGTCGAGCTCAGTGATGTGCTTAAGTGTGTAAATGTAAGATTATTGTGGGTGCACAACATGTAGTTCACGGCATTAAACAGTTTTTCTTCTGTATCAGTTTATTAAAAAAATCTGTTGTTCTGTCAGACACCCCAACATAAAGAATCAGTAACAGACTCTAAAAACTGTCCACAACACCTTACAAATAAACTTTTGTACTATGAATAATAATGATTGCTTACAGCAGGCAATTTAAAGTCGATCGTGACTAAAATTGACATTTATTGCTGAATGCGGTGAATTTGTTGAATTAAGCAATGCTTTAAGACACAACTTTTCAAAGTTTACTCGCTGTCAGCACACTTAAACATTACAAATAATGGCATCTTTAATTCATCACTTTAAAGTCACCACAGCTAAAAATATTAAACGTACTAGTTTGTTGTTGGACGATTAGTGGAGCATCCTGTCCCATTTGTAGAATGTGTGTCTTTCTAGGACTGTGTGCTTGTTTTACATCCGTCGTCTTCGGTCATTCATTTAAATGCTCCCTAACAACTGATTTAAGTCGCTTTTTTGATGGATATGAGTCTGGTAGATCGAATTTGTGTGTTTAAGCTTCAGTTTCACATGAATTGAAAGTTCACGTTGAGTTCGAACACCTGGCCATTAAAGCACTGCAGTCACCATCCGTAACCATAGCAACAGCTCCAGTACCCACACAGGCACAAGAGTTTTCCCATTTAGGCTTACAAAATCTTACAAAAAACTCTTTTATATTATTTATTTATAAATTATATATAATATTTTGCCACGTGTAAATAAAGCATTTTTATTTTAAATTCTTATGGTTAAATTAACCGTGATATTTTTAATCGTGGTTAATAGTAAAACTGTATAATCCTGCCATCCCTAATTCAATGCATTCACTGTATCATATCAAACATTCAGAAAAAGCATGAGGGTTAACGTTTCAGAAAAAATTTACCCTTTCATAAAATTACATTTACCTGCTCATCTGAAATGCCTGTCTGCTTTCCTCATCATGAAAAACATCTGATCATTTCTATGGACGCCTTTAACATCTCCACTGAGTCATGTGATATATTTCATGTTTTCTACATTTATACGATAGTTTTGTGTGGGTAACAGACCTACAGACTGATATTACACATGTTGTCAACCACTGACTGTCTTGTGAGTTTTATTCCTGCAGGGGGCGCTTGACGCTCTGAAAACCGAATCCTCCATACATCCGCATTTAAATATCAGAACGTTTTATATCCATTTGGAGACGTTTTACACAAGATATTTTTATTTATTTATTTTTTGGGGGATTTTTCCCCTTTTTCTCCCAATTTGGAATGCCCAATTCCCAATGCGCTCTAAGTCCTCGTGGTCGCATAGTGATTCACCTCAGTCCGGGTGGCGGAGGACGAATCCCAGTTGCCTCCACGTCTGAGACAGTCAACCTGCGCATCTTATCACGTGGCTCATTGAGCGCGTTGCCACGGAGACATAGCGCATGTGGAGGCTTCACGCCATCCACCGCGGCAACCACACTCAATTCACCACGCGCCCCACCGAGAACTAACCATATTATAGCGACCATGAGGAGGTTACCCCATGTGACTCTACCCTCCCTAGCAACCAGGCCAATTTGGTTGCTTAGGAGACCTGGCTGGAGTCACTCAGCACGCCCTGGGATTCGAACTAGCGAACTCCAGGGGTGGTAGCCAGCGTATTTTAGCACTGAGCTACCCAGGCCCCCCAAGATATTATTTTTAATAAAAACGGATAGTTGCAAGGATTCATACCTGTGAATGGAAATCCTCCTCAGCATTATCCAATTCATGCATCCTGGCCAGCGCTAAGAAAAGTAACCCGCCGTTTAGTTGGGCAATGCCAGCTCGTACAACAGAGGGGGTATTTTTGTTTTTTGTTTCAATATGACAGACTCACAGCCACGCAATTGCAAGGTATCTCATACGAAATTATTTTCAGCGTTGATAAAAATATATAAACAAGGACAGATCACCCCCTTCACAGCATTGGGGGGATGTGTGCCCCCCGTCTCCCTCAATTCTACGCCAGTGTAAATGTATATATAATTTCTTTATTAAGTACAGTGTTAATTGATGCCTTCTTCATATCTGCAAACACTTCTTTACCACTGGTTTGCATCAACGGAAAATACATTCGTTTGGTATGGTTGTTTACTGAGGATAAAAACAAACAAACAAACAAACAAAAACAATATCAAACTGCTTAAATATGAATTTATTAAACAATCGCTTGCTTCAGTGAAATAAACAAATAACATAATATATCTACAATACAAAGCCTATTAACATTGTTGTAACAATTTATAAATGATCAGTTTATTATAAACTAATGCTTTACAAATACTTCGGATGGACGGTTATACACTTTTTTAAAGACGTTTTTTACTTTAACCCCCTGAAAAAAATATCAAAATAATTCATCATAGTAGAAATATTAGTGGTATTGTTTTGTGTGAATTTCATTTTTATTTTTATTTTATTTATGTTTTTTTAATTTTTTTTATTAACAATAGATCCGGACAAACAAATGAGTGTCACGTCACTGACCCACATAAATACATACAATGTTGATCCTGTGTGGGACATTGAGGTGCATTGGCACAATTTGGCAGCTAACGTACACAATATGTACACTGAAGTCTTAAAAAGTACAACTAAAGTAATCTATATGTTGTGCATGTATTACAGAATGCACAGCATTATTATATTAAATCTTCCATAATCTCTTTTTTTAATGATACATTTAAAAAGCATAGCGCTTCGATTTTAACTGTAGGGTGGATTAGGGTAATGTGGGACGCTTTTTGCAATTCTGATTTGTGTACCATATTTCCATATGAAGCCAAAACAATATATCAACACCTTATATCATTAAGAAATCCCCAAGATGTTCCCTTATTAAATCAGAAGACAATCTCAGAAGGGAAAATGACACATATATTAGTGTTCCTCGTGCCAAATCGTTTAAGAATTTGTGGATTTTCTAATCTGGGACACCATTATAATCTGTAATACATTGCATTTAGGAATCGATTTGTAGATGGATATGAAAATTAATTTGTTCCATGCACGGAATTAATAAAATGTGCCATGTTATATTTGATGTCAATGTGACTAAAGCTATTTCTTTGACTTGGCTATCTAGAACTGGCAAATCATGAATACAAATAATATTGCTGCATAAACCCAAAAATTGAACAAAAATACATGTAGGGCTTGTAGTTCAATTTTCCTAATGCATACTTTCTCAACTGAATAACTAGTATATATGACTGTCCCACATTAGTCAAAACATGCTGTCCCACTTTTGAAACAACCTTGTCAAAGTGGAACAACAAAGATTGCTTCAAATAGAAAATAATTTAACACATTTTCACATTATTATTGTGTCTTTTGATGTACAAATACATCACAAACTTAATTTGATAACAGATTTATATCCTTAACATTAATTTTGTCTAAATCCTATGTCATTGACATTTGAGTGGACTTCACAAGGGGTACTTCCTGTCTGACGATTTTCCCGCCCACATTTATGACATCACTTCCGCTAAATCACGTGATTTCAATCGCTTGGCACCCCTGCTTGGATTCAACACCAATCATGTTCACTTTAATGTTGTAAAAGAAGAAATAAATGCACTGGAGCTTAGGTGTCCCACATTAGTCGGTGTTCCACATTACCCTAATGCACCCTATTATCTAAATGTTCAGTCTCAGAGCGCGACCTGCTGGATGCCAAACGCCAGTTGTTCAGCGTGTAAGGCCAGAGATGTTTTAGCAGAGACGGGGTCACTTCTTTTAAAATGAATGGGAGAAATTTGAACGCCTAACGGTCAGCGGATGTAGAAAGGAAGTCCCGCTTTACAGTTAAAAGAGCCAATCATCTTTTAGATACAGACATTGCCTGTCAATCATCTCGAGAACGCGCATGCGCATTAGCTACACAAGCCGGGAAAAATACACTTTTTTTTTTTTAAGCATTTTCTGAGGTAAAGGAGCACAATTTAATATTCCATGTCAAATTATTATCGCTGGTTTGAAATATGTTCTTTGATCTTAATCTTGACCAACCGTTTTGGAGATTTCGGTCTTTCCCCATTCAAGTAGATATGAGCTGCACTTGTATGCCGCTTGTTTACATAGAAAAATAGCTGCCCGGGAGCGTCCCAAAGATGTCGCCGAGTGGACTGACTTGCTCAAATACTTAGGTAAGGGTTGACTGCTGCTCGTTTGTTCTCTTCACATTTATCTGCTATTTTTATTATTATTTTTTTTTTAACCTGTATATCCAGAGAACATTTTTTATTCTTACACGCATTATTTTAACGTCTGTCTTAACCCTTGTGCGACCTTCGGGACATTTTTGTCTTTTTCATTTTTGTTTTTTCGATCATTTTGGCTGTGTTAATGCCAACAAAGGTGTGTATTTTTGGGGGGAATTTTGATATTTCAAGCTCAGTTCAATGCATCTATAATACACTGTGTACACAAAATAGTTACACTCAGCACCTTCAGGACAAAAAATGTCCCCATTGAAACCCATTAAAACTGCAATATTTGATCCCAGTGCCATTAAAGCATAAAATCATGAATTCTATGATATTATGCTTTCATTCCGCAGTCCTGGCTTCAAACTTTACATGTTTAATATTTTCCACCAGATGGCGCCATTGTTCTCATGTTTAGCCTATGGAGCAAATACAAGCTTTTCCCCTATTTTCTGTTTGCTGTATTATAGAGCACTGCAGGACAATTGAATAAATGATGCAGCTAAAATTGTGTGTGTGTGTGTGTTGGTATAGATGTCAGAGTGTGTTTTGTGTGTGTATTGAGAAATGTGTGTGTATAAAAAACAACAGTGGCATTATGTAAACAAACTGGCATTTAAAGGGTAAAAATCCTGAAAATGAATGAATAGTAAGTTATGATCAGGACAGATGTTGGTTTAAAAATCTAAGTATAATATATTATACTATTATACAAATAATATTAATATATCATATTTTTATGGCAGTTTTTTGACGCGGACATTTTTGTCCACTTGAGTATTTTTATTTTATTTTTATTTATTTTTTTAATTGACGCACAAGGTTAAAGACAAAAGAAGATTTCAGCCTTAATTTCACCAGATATTTTATTTGCCGAACGAACTTTTACATCAAGTGCTTTTAATTGGCGGACCTGATGACGTTTCACCCGCTGTTTCCTGTCAGTTTCCTCCAGCGCTCGTCTCTCTGGTCTGATCATGTTGGGCAAAATAATCGGACATAAATACGCGTCAGTCGCGAAAGCATGGTAAGATCATATGGTAAGATCGTGGTAAAACGCTGTACAGCGGGCTGGCGGCAGTGTTTTATTGTAAAGATCGGCATCTGTTGGTTTTTATTAATAGTTTTGTCCTTGTCCTGACCTGAATAGCCTGCTAAGCTAATGAGCACATGTCACGATAACACACGTTTATGAACGTTATATTTGTGTTTAATTGTCTGATTTTATTATGAGTGTTTCAGTTAAGAAAAACTCCTTGTTATAGTTGTGTTGTACTTGATTTGAGAAATGTTTTTCACTCAACATGGCCAAAACATTAGACACGGCTAGTTTATAAAGCACATCCCATACACAATGGTGTATGAAAATAATAAAAGTCACTTAAGAACACGAAATATAATCCTTTAAACTCGGATGGGCCCGCGAGGAAAAAAACAATCATCTATATATTAATAACTACAGTCTTGACCAACACAAAATAGGGATCATTTGAAATGTGAGAAGCTCTACTTTATAATGCATGTAGACATTATGACCAAAACTGATCAAATGCTTTGAAATTTGCAGACAAATCAGAAATGTAGTGGTTAAATTATTTTTTTTAAATTGCACAGTACATATTATTGTAATCAGTAAAAACATCAATCTCATCAAATAGTCATGTGTCATATGTTGTTGGAAAGCTTTCAAAGAGTAAAATACAACCAGCCTATTTGTTTTACTCACATACAATAATATAGCGAGTAATGGTTAAGTATATGTCTATGACAATTATACTGGTGTTGCTTATATGTTGCGTTTTCACTAACAACTTCAAGAAAAATAAACTGTACATAAAATATTACATACCATTAGAGGAGGTGATTATCTTTCAAATGAGCCCTCACACAAGGTAATCAGATGCATAGATCATTAGATAATCCACATGAAGCACAATGTTACATATGACCACCAGGAGATGGCGCCAAATACATGACACAGACTCAATGATGACTCAAATGACACAGAATGAAACTCATTCTGTGAAATCTCATTACTAAAATCATGTCTGCATGCTATACAAACCTTTAGTCACTGTTGTGTTTGCATGTGTAATTAGTTCTTATGTACAATTATTATGTTTTATTTGTTTGGAGAGGCTTTTGGACACTAAGATAAATTATTTTTGTAATGTTATAACTTTTGATTGCTTTGTCATATCAACACAATATTTTTCTCAGATACAGTTGACATGATTGGAAACCACCTTATTTACACCCAGAGATATATAATGTCAAATAAGGTAGAATGTATCATAATTTATATCATTAAAAAAATTAGAATGTTTTCTTTAAAATTGTTCCAAACACTTGACCCTCTTTGTTTTTTGTTTTTTGTTGTTGTTGTTGTTGTTGTTGTTTTTGTCGAGTTACAAGCTTTTAATTTGGGGTATCCTGTTGAAACAGTAAATCTTTAAAAACACCTTCAGAGCTGAAAGGGATAAATAAGAATAAAAGGCAAAAAAAAAAAAAATTTTTTTATTTTAAAAAAAAAATATATATATATATATATATATATATATATATATATATATATATATATATAAGAAACTGACAAAAAAAAAAACAACAAAAAAAAGAGATTCCAATGATGAATCTAAAAATATAATTATATTATATAAATATTTTATTAAGAATATTATATTATAGAAATATTATCTAAATGAATTATGCTTCTTATATTTCTCAAAGAAGACTATTTTGGAACCTTGATTTTTATTGTTATTTTTTTCCATTGTGGCTGCATTTTCATGACAGTTAAGCACATTTCCCCCTAATTTCTCAAATATATTTATTTATTTATTTTTAGATTTTGAGTGAAATGTGACTGGGCTATCTTTTTGACAGGTTTTGTGGCATTCACCAAATGTCAATAATCTGTTGTAGACTGATTTCTAAATAGAATGAAAATAAAACTTTGTCCTTAAACTCATTAAACACACAACAGACATTATGTTCCTCTTCTGCCATCTTCAGGGTGCCCACGCTTGCAGTCTGGGGTGGAGTCGGAGGTGTAGCTCTTGTCCACTTCACAGACTGGCGGCTCTTCTTGGACTACGTTCCCTTCATTAGTGGAAAGTTCAAGAAGGACGAGTAGATGTCCGGAAGGTTTGTCTTCATTGCTATTTTCATATTTGAAGTGTCTGTGTGTGATTTGGATTGTGTTTGTAAACATCTGATATCATGTTTTGTTTTATTATGTTTTGCTGTTTATGCTACAAAAACTAAATGGATATGAGTTTCTTACAGCCTGTGTAAACTATGCCCAAGTAACTTTTCATTTCTGATGTTGACTGCTGCTTATCGTTGATCTTTTTGCCTTATTTTTCTCTAGATCAGAATGTTTGGATGGATTGAAAATGGACAAACATCATGATTGGTGATGACACCATTCTACCATGTGAAATGGATTAATGAATTAACTTTCCATTTCTTTATTCATGTTAATGAACAATGTGATATTTATTTTTTGGAGCATTTAGCCTGTTTTTTTTTTTTTCAGTGTGGGTTGTACTATAGCAGGTTGACTGGTGGTGCTTGTAAAGTAGAACAAAAAACAAATAATAAAATCAAAATAAAATGAGTTTGACTTGTTTGTTATATTTTGTGGCATACATATGTATAGGCTTCCCAAACTGAACTTGTTGTTCACTCGATTGATTCCATTATCTGTTGAAAATTGTTAATAGTAAATGTCTCAAAATGCTTTTTGAATCAATCAATGAATCTTCCAATACATGAGTCCCCAAGCTATTTAGAATAACTCGATGTATGCCCTTATTGTACTATATACATTAAAAGTTTAGTGAAATGCACGACAATTAAAAAATATCGATTCAAAGCGGAATAATAATAAAAACATTTCTCGCTTCAGTGAGTCGATTCAGACTGAACTGTAAGATTCGATTCTTTGAATCAAAACCCTTCCCACACATTTGTTTAACAGCGATCAACTCAGAAACAAATAATTACGCCTGCCAATAATTATAGCAAGACATAGTGTCAGACTTTGGACTTAAATTTTTTTTATTTATTTTGCCTTCAATAAAAAGGATTTTTAGATTCTACAGATGAATGAATCGCGAGTCGACTCCCAGTTCACAGGGAGTCATGTGTCAGAAGGTCGTGAGTTGATCCTGACACATATATTTACAGTGTTGGGTATAATGCATTACTAAGTAATTAATTACTGTAAATTATTTTTTCGTTGAAAAAATTAAAGTAAGGGATTACTCTTAATTTTTCAGTAATTTAATTAGTTACTTCTGAAGTAATTGTGTTAAACACTGTATAGACTATAGAACAATTCTATATAAAACAATAGTGAATTTAAAATCGAAATTTAACGTCTAATGTTAAAATGTATTTAACGCCGCCCCTTTAAATTCTTTGGCCAGTTCATGAATAATTTATTTGATTTCATATGAGTTATTTGAAAGAACTAAAAGAACAGTTTCATGTCTATCCTTGTATTTTTCATCTGGTCGAGGTTGATCAGGGTTTTAGACAGTAATTAGTAATAAGTAATGCAATTACTTTCCAGACAGAGTAATTAGTACAGTAATCTAATTACACTGTAGAAGATGTAATTAATTTTTTAGAGTAACTTACCCAACACTGTGTATATAAATATATATATATATATATATATATATATATATATATATATATATATATATATATATATATACATACATACAATCTATTACATTCACTTGATCTGTTGAAAATTGTTAATAGTTTATTTTCTTAATATGAGTTTTGAATCTTCCAATACACGATCTGAGCTATTTAGAAATGACTCATTATTTATGCTGTTATTATACTATATACGTTAGCAGTTCAGTGAAATACACGACTATTAAAAAAAATATATCGATTCAAAGCCGAATAATAATAATAAAAAATGTCTCGATTTAGTGAGTCGATACTGACTGAACTTCAAGACTCGATTCTTTGAATCAAAACCCTCTCCACACATTTGTGTGACAGCGATCGACTCTAAAACAATAATAGCAACACGTGTTTCAGACTTTTGTTGTTTTGCCTTCAATAAAAAGGATTTTGCGACTTTACAGATGAATGAAACGCGAGTCGACTCCCAGTTCACAGGGAGTCATGTGTCAGAAGGTCGTGAGGTGAGCGGATAGAGAGCAGCGACCAGCCGCCGTATAACCCCAAACATCCACCGCTTTTCCTTCCAGGCAGACTCCAGGGGAAACATGGAGAGGAAAAGGTGGGAGTGCTCGGCTCTCCCGAATGGTTGGAAAAGGGAAGAAGTGACCAGAAAGTCGGGCTTGTCCGCGGGGAAAAGTGATGTCTATTATTTTAGGTACTGCAGCGGGATTAGCCGGAGTGCAGCGAGACAAGACACTAAACTGCATTTATATGTTCGTTTACAGTGACTAAATAGATTTATATCGCGTAAGCGAGTCATTTAACACGTTATTACACCTGTTTAGGTTAGTTTTCAAGAGCGAAAATGACAATAATCTTGTTTTGGTGTCTCGCGCGAGTTAGCACGTGTTAGCAGTTACGCTAACTCAGTGTTGTTGTTTTTAGTTCTTTAAGTCATCATTATGTGCGAGTTCTAGTTGAGTCCGTATTATCTTAACTGTATGAAAATCAGCATTTATTATACGAACATGTACTGTATTATAAACAGACAGTACTACTCATGCGTTTGTGAACACTTAATCCCAACAATGCTTCCTTATGAAAAGGATAGCTGGATTAACAATTTAGAGTTATGCTTTTATTGAATATCAAAGATCTTGCTTGGATGAAAAAACCCATAAACTTGCACGGAAAGAGGGACTTGAGTAGGGTTGCCATGCAGTGTTTTTAAACATATTGCTTCTCTCATTCCTTCCAACATAATTCCCAAATATGTGTGATATTTACAAAGGACATGAATGTTTATAGAGAAATATACCTTAAACATTGTGTTAATTTTAAAAAAAGTTACTCGGAGGACAAAAATTTCAGCGTCAAAAAACTGGCATAAAAATATTTTATATTAATATTATTTTCCACATTCAGTGAGTTAATTTTTTTAACCAACATCAGTCCTGATCATAACTACCAAATATTCATTCATTTTCAGGATTTTAACCCTTTAAATGCCAGTTTATTTACGTAATGCCACTGTTGTTTTTTACACACACACATTTCTCAATACACACATGCAAAACACACCCACACAATTTTATCTGCATAATTTATTCAATTGTCCTGCAGTGCTCTATAATACAGCAAACAGAAAATAGGGGAAAAGCTTGTATTTGCTCCATAGGCTAAACATGAGAAAAATGGCACCATCTGGTGGAAAATATTAAACATGTAAATTTTGAACTCGGGGCTCTGGAATGAAAGCATAACATCATAGAATTCATGATTTTATGCTTTAATGGCACTGGGATCAGATATTGCAGTTTTAATGGGTTTCAATGGGGACATTTTTGTCCGGAAGGTCCTGAGTGTAACTATTTTGTGTACACAGTGTATTATAGATGTATTATAGGAACTGAGGTTGAAATATCAAAGTTCCACCAAAAATACACACCTTTGGAAAAATATAGGCCATTGGCATTAACAGCCCAAAATGATTGGAAAAAAATGAAAAAGATGAAAATGTCCCGAAGGTCGCACAAGGGTTAAACGTTGCTTGTGAAAACATGGACATCTTGCTTTGAGTTGTAGCTGACAGATTTGTATGTTTTGAAATGTCTTGGAAGTGCTGTTGTCTGTGTGGTGAATAACGAATATTTCTCGAACTGTGTTTTCATCCGTAGTCCATCGGGAAAGAAGTTTCGGAGTAAGCCACAGCTGGCCCGTTACCTGGGAAACTCCATGGACCTGAGCTCTTTTGATTTCCGCACAGGGAAAATGCTTATGAGCAAACTAAACAAGAATAGACACCGGACACGCTATGATCACAATCAAAGCAAGGTAAACACTAGTGACAAAATCCACTGTTGCTGGTCAGTACAGTTTAATGTGATCCATTTTATACAGTCATGAAGTAAATCAAAAACCAAATGAAGCATTTTCTGTTCGGTTTCAGTTTTGGCGCTGTTGTAGAATCTGGAATAGTTGTCTTTATGGTGTTGGGAAATGGAGACAGTAAATCTGATATTATATAAGAGTGAAGTGCCTTAAGATGATGGTTTTCTCACCAGGGTAAACCTGATCTGAACACGTCACTACCGGTTCGACAGACAGCATCCATCTTCAAACAGCCGGTCACCAAAGTTACAAACCACCCCAGCAACAAGGTTAAGACGGACCCACAAAAAGCTGTTGAGCAGCCCAAACAGGTAAACTTTCCCAAACTGTCAGAATCCAATTGAAGAACCCATTGAGAATCTTCTGTATTGGGCCTAGAAAATATTGTTTTTGCTTTTTAAGGCCTGTTTTTTCCCCCCTGTATGAATAAACTCAAATAAATAAATAAAAGGAAAAGTTCACACTCATGTCACTTTAAACATGTATGATGTTTAGGACTGTAAATCAGTTAAAAAATGTAATACAATTAATTACAGGATATGCTGATTAATTAATTGAATTTATTGCAATTAATCGCATAAGTATTTGCTGAGAAAGCCCCTCAAATAACAATAATTCAATATATAATGATTAAATAAATGTAAATAGTGATATTTAAATAATATAGATATATATTTTATAAAAATAATAAATTAGATATTTATATTGTGATGAGTAAAGACAAGTAAAGCATTGATAAGACACAAAGTGACTTTAGAAAGCAGTATATTGTTCATTTCTATATTATTGAACATAAGCCTATATACATAACATAACCCATGGGCAGTATGGCCGAGATTGATTTTCTCAGGACACGTCAATGCACACAAATGCGTCAGACGGACACTTTCGGAGCATCTCACTTCGGTTGTGGCGTCATACCGTGTTTAGGTCGCTGTGTCGGGAAAAACACGTCTCGAGATCGTTGCATTTGGAATTGCGCTCTGTCCTCATCTTGTTGTCACTAGCGTCAAGCAAGTCTGGCCCTGCATCTGAAATCGCGTACTGTCACATTATGTACTGTATTTGATGAAGGACGCACTTCTCGGCCGGTAAAACAGTACGTTCTTAAGGTATGAATGTGAGTAGTATGAATAGATTTCGGACATACTTTATCCGGGGACATGGATATTGACCTGTGACCCAAATTTATGATTTAAGAGCAACAACTACGTAAATAATCCCTTCTGGTTTTGTTAAAGAGCACCTATTATGGTTTTTAAACGTGCCTAATTTAGTTTTAAAGGTCTCATACAATAGATTTACATGCATCCAAGGTCAAAAAACACTTTAATTTGCTCATAATTTAAATTGCAGCATTACCGTTTTTTCCCAGTGTCAAAAACGACTCGTTCAGTGATCCGTTCTGAAGGATTCATTCTAAACTCCTCCTTTCAGAGAGCCTACTCTGCTCTGATTGGTCAGATGTCCCAGTCTGTTGTGATTGGTCTACCGCTTAGTGTAGTGTTTGAGGGCGGGTCAAAGCTATTCGCGAGCAGCCAATGAAGACCAGAGGCGGGTTTTTTGTTACCAAATTACGTAGGTTAGTACAGGAAGTAAGTCTGGAATTACTAACGACTCGTTTCAGGTGTTCAGAATCGGTTCTTTCTTTTGGGAGTCAATAACTCTATTTGTCGTGCAAGTTTTTTTACATTCACCAACAGCTATATAACACACTACATGAAAGGTAATATTTGAAAAACCATAATAGGTTCTCTTTAAATAAGCAATGAAAACAACATTCTTGATATATATTACTTACAGTTGAAAAGAGCCGTCCAACTTGCAGTTCTCCGCCGTTCTTTTAAACCCAGTGTTTTAAATGTGACGTCTCCTCAGCTCCTGAGAGATTATGGTATCGTAAAGTGTCCAGTCGATCCACACTTCAGAATCTCAGCGGAAATACATGTGAACCCTTTAGAATTTGCTGGTTTTCTGCATTAATTGTTCATAAAATGTGATCTCATCTTCATCAGTCACAAGTATAGACAAACACAATGTGTTTAGGGATTAGACCTGCACATTGTTCAGAAGGAATTTTGGACCATTCTTCCTTACAGAACTGCTTCAGCTCAGCCATATTAGGATGTCTGGTGTGAACGTCTCTCTTGAGGTCATCTATAGTAGACTCATGAACAGAGATGTTAACCAGCTCCAATGATTCCTTCAAGTCTTTATCTGTCACTCTAGGGTTCTTCTTTACCTCACTGAGCATTCTGCGGTGTTCCCTTTGAGTCATCTTGGCTGGGCGGCCACTTCTAGTGAGAGTACCTATAGTACTAAATCATCTCCATTTATAGACAGTTTGTTTAACTATGGACAGATGAATATCTAAACTCTTCTAGATAACTGTGTAACCCTTTCCAGCTTTATGCAAAGCAACAATTCTTGAGGTCTTCTAAGATCTCTTGTTTTGCGAGGCATGGTCCACATCAGCAGATGCTTCTTGTGAATAGCAAACTCAAAATGTTTGAGTGCTTTTAATAAGTCAAAGTAGCTCAAACCCACACCTCCTATCTCATTTCATTAATTTAATGCCAGGTTTGCCAACTACTGACTCTAGCTTTTGTTGACTTCATTAGACTAGGGATTCACATACTTTTTCCAACCTACACTGTGAATGTTTGATTGATGTATTCAATATGTACAATAACCAAACAGTAATTTGTGTGTTATTAGTTAAAACAGATTGTGTTTGTTCATTATTGTAACTTGGATGAAGATCAAACCAGATTTTAAGACAAATTTATACATAAATGCAGGTAATTCCAAAGGGTGCACATACTTTTTCTTTCCACTGTAGTAGGTCATCACGGTATTTCTCGCTTACTGTTTTATGAATACTGAAGATTTGGACATACTACTGATGGCATGCTGTTTTTGGCAAACAGTATAGTAGGGACGTAAGGATTCAGAGGCAGCAAGAGTGTGGTTTGTTCTCTTTATAAGTGGTGTGTTGCCTATACAGCTGGAGTTTCGCTTACTGCCCCCTGGAGAAAACAAGTGGTACTTCAAGTTTGAATCGCTGCAATGATAGGAATATTCCATATAACTGTCCGGGAACACAATTCATTGTATACATTTTTTTAATGCATTATATTTTATATAATTAACCGCACTGAATTAATGCATTAAATCGACATCCCTAATAATGTTATATATCCGTGGAAAGGAGTTAGAAGAATGTCACTCTGCTCTTTTCCATACAACAAAGTGGATGGTGACTAAATTGCAGTCTGAAGTGTTTTATATACTGTATAAACATTATCAACTGTCTGACACACTGTTCTCTAGCTGACGTATCTGCATCAGCCATTCAAAACCAAAATCAGCTGTCAAACTCCAGCAAGGACAAAACTGTCAGTGATGTAAACGCATAGAAACTTTTTTTTTTTCCTAGTCAGGGAACATTATATAATTTTTTGCAGTGTAATAACTTTTGTCCTGTTTAATTCACAGCTGTTCTGGGAGAAAAAGCTGAGTGGACTCAATGCGTATGATATAGCAGAGGAACTGGTGAAGACTATGGATCTTCCTAAAGGTTTGCAAGGTGAGTGTAGTAATAATAATAATAATAAAAAAAAGGTGGTTCTCAAAAGACCTCTCACAGACCCAGAAAGCGCACACACTAAAATGTTTCTCTATTTGAGCCATAAAGCTACATTATGCATTGGTTCATTTATGGATGTTTAAAGGAATATTCTGGGTTCAAAACAAGTTAAGCTCAATCTACAGCATTTGTAGCATAATGTTGATTACCACAACATACAACTCGTTCCTCCTTTTCTTTAAAAAAGCACAAATCTGTGTTCCAGTGAGACATTTACAATAGAAGTCAATGGGCTCAATTTTTGGAGGGTTTAAATGCCAAAATGTGAAGCTTATAATTTTATAAAAGCACTTACATTAATTCTCCTCTTAAAACTCGTGTATTACCGGATTACAGTGTTTACAACGTTATGTCATCAGGGCAACGAAGTTGTAAAATTGTCTATAACTTCACACAGATGTGGTTAGTAAGTGATTTTATCACGGTAAAATCATGTTAACACACATATTATTTATGTCTTGTGGCTATACTTTTGAAATAGGGATTATAAATAATATGAGAATAAAGTAAACTCAACTCATTTTAATGTTTACAGATTTGGCCCCATTTGAAAACGGGTTTCAAAGTGCGTTTTTTTTTTTTTTTTTTTTAAACGATGCCGTTATCGTCTCCGTGTAAACATACAAAAACGCGAATTTGTGAAAACGATGACGTCATGTGCACGTGTTTTACGTGTTCAGTCTATAGGCATGCGCGCGAGTACTTCAAAACAACGCGCGAGACATTCAAAACTACAATGGTGGACTACAGGACTGTGTTTGTGCTGCTCAAGATTTTGAGTTTATTGACGCTTCTCTGTAGATTTACTGCATCACTACTACGACCAGCGATCGCCATCTTCATTGTTTGTATTCACCGCTCTGTGGAAGAATGCTTATGTGCGCAGGCGCGTAGTGTTTCTTTACAAAGTGACATCGCCAACTACTGGCCTGGCATGCATAATACAGCCTTTTTAGTCATTTTCGCAGATCCGTGTGAACGGGGATCGTTTTGACAACGTTGTCATCTGTACGTGAAACTTTTTAAAAAACGCAAAGGAAAAATGTTTCCGTTTTTAGTACATCGTTGTCGTGTAAACATACCCTAAGTTGGAACTCATTCTTATTTACAGAATTGCTCGATTTAGATGGCTGTTTAGGAGCAAGATAGAAAGCTGAAGAAAAGGATAGCTGATAAATGATAACAATAGTAAATATATATATATATAATGTGTTAAAAATGTTCTTAGTCTTTCCTTACTGTGATGGGGTGGCCCAGAGGCTAAAAGAGTCCAAATTAGATGTCTCAGATGCAATTTATAGTGAAACCAAAATCTCAATAATAACCAGAAGAAAAACAAAACAAGATTTGGTGCATAACGTTGGATTTTTCATTATAAACATGCCCAAAGTACACCAGGTACTCTTAGGGTGTGTTCACACTTGGCAGGTTTGGTTCGAACTCTGTTGCGATTGCTCTGTTAGTGCGGTTCATTTGAACAAGTGTGAACGCTGCCATCCGAACCTTGGTGCGCACCAATCAAGCGAATAGTGGGTCTCGTCCGCTTCCAAACGAACTCTGGTGCGGTTCGACTGATATATGAATGCAGCATGGACCAAAGACGTCTAAACTGACCAAAAACGAAGTAATTTGCCTTACAGACCTCAAGCATATCTGGTTCTGCTCATCATAGGAGCTATGTTGCCCATTACAGTTCGGTACAGACGTCAGAACCGCCGGCAGCCGTCCTTGCAGCATATCTTCATTTGTGTGTGCAACGGAGGAATTCCTGGCGCTGTTTTGACTCCTTTACACATTTTATTAGCTCTTCTTTTGTTCTCAGCTGGTAAAAATACCACCATATATATATACTGTATATATACATAAATATAACAAGCACATTTCGCCCAGCAGCCAGCATTGTTTTGGACGATCGGCAAGTTCCGTCGCAAAATATACGTCATAAAAGCTGTCCAATCAGATTGTGAATTTTTCCTGATGACTTTTGTTTTGTATCTTTAGGTTCAGTGTTAAAAATACCAGTGTGAACGCTAAGCGAACCAGGACTAAATGTACCATTTTCTTTTTTGGTCCGGACCAAGAGAACCGAACTACAAGTGTGAACACACCCTTATTTTGAAATATCTGCAGGGAAACAAAAAATGCACTCTTATAATCATTTACAGTGTATTTCAATATAAACACTACAAAGTGAACATTTTTAAATAACAACATGAGCAGTAGTTTCAATCAGAGTCACTTTCAATTGAATCAGAGTCACTTTCTCACTGAGAAAGTGACTCTGATTCAAACTGCTTACCTGAGCTTCTCAGTTCAAATCTTTTCATCTGATTCATTTTAAAAAAGCTCAGTTCTAAAGAGTCATTTGTTCTTGATTCGGACATCATGGCTTATGCTTTGTTTATTGTTGCGTGCAGCGAGCTCATCTCAACGGAAAGGATGAAAAGTGGAGTGAGAAACGCTGGCGTGCTCTGCAGATGTAATTAAATTACTCGGAAGATGATATCGGATGAAACCGCAGATGAACACACACAAAGTGTTCCTGACTCGCAATGATTTATTTTAGTCGCAGTCTAGAGCCCTGAAATACACTCTTTAACTTGTGAGTTGTACTCTACTGCAGGTGTTGGTCCAGGCTACTCAGATAAGACTCTTCTGTCAGCTCTCGCGAGCGCTCTTCACACAAGCTCAAGTCCAATCACAGGCCAGCTGTCTGCAGCGGTGGAGAAGAACCCTGGAGTCTGGCTGAACACATCACAGCCACTCTGCAAAACCTTTATGGTCACTGATGAAGACATCAGGTAGATACAACCAGCTCAGAGCTTTCATGCTATTGTAAAAGTCAAGTGAACATGTTGCATTATATTGATGGTACTTTAAAATGTACTGAATCATTGTGCTGCTGTTACAGGAAGCAGGAAGATCTGGTGTATAATGTGAGGAAGAGGCTGGAGGAAGCGCTCATGGCAGACATGTTAGCACACATAGAGGAATCTGCTGTTGATGCCAAATCACTGGAGGAAGAATCCAATGATGAGGAGATGGAGGCTGTATAACTGTAAGAGAAAATCATTTCATCACGTCAGTGAACTAGATGATTCTTCTGATAGAGGAGCTTTTCTGTCCCCCAGGATGATTTTTAATAAATAGATAAAAATATTGAAATCTAATACAAATATAAAAGTAAAATATGTAATATTTTAATAAATATTAATAAAATATTATCTTAAATTAGAGGAACTTTTTTGTCCCCCAGGATGATTTTTAATAAATAGATCAAAATATTTAAATATAATAAATAAAAATATTAAAGTAAAATATGTAATAGTTTAATAAATATTAATATAATATAATCTTTAATTAGAGGAACTTTTCTGTCTCCCAGGATTATTTGTAAATAAATAAAAAATATTTCAATATATTATTTCAATATAGAAAAATAAAATATGTAATTTGTAATAAATATTAATATAATTTAATCTTTAATTAGAGGAATTTTTCTGTCCCCCAGGATTATTTTTAAATAAATAAATAAATATTTCAATATATGTAATTTATGTATTTAATATTTTATTTTTATATTTTAATAAATATTAATATAATATAATCTTTAATTATAGGAACTTTTCTGTCCCCCAGCATGATTTTAAAGAAGAAAATGCTATTAATTCTAGGTTTTTTAAGTTTATATTATCATAGTTTTCACTTTTAATTGTTTCACTTGATTTTGGCGCCACCTACTGGATATTTCACTGGGAAACCGCAGCAAAACTTGTAATAACGCACGTCATTTCATTTTGCTAAAATGCTGCCACGGTCACACAATTTTCATGAGATCAGACTGGAATTAAAAATTCAAAGACAGTCAATTTCTTTTTATTTTAATAAATGTAAAGCTAATTGACAACTAGGGTCCAAGTCTCTTTTAAAGGGTTAGTTCATCCACAAATGATAATTCTCTCATGATTGACTCACATTTAAGCCATCCCGGATGTGTAAGTCTTTCGTTCTTCAGCAGAACTGAAGTGAAGATTGTTATAAGCACATTTAAGCTCACATTTTTGTCCATATAATACAAGTAAACAGGTGCCATCAGGCTGCTGGCTGTTTAATCTTTTCTCAAAAAGTGGGTGATGTCATTAATTCACAACATCACACATTAAACCACAATCCACTTTAAGATAGAGGTTATGATCAGATCTTTATTCCAACAAGTAAATAATGTTTTCATATAACAAAACCAAGCAGTTAAATTTTCCGAAGTGTCTGTAATTGAGGAATCACCCAAAGACACGTTTGTGGTGTTTGATGTTACTCTAATATCTCTGTGTGTCCACAGGTTAATCAGTGTCGACTAGACCTGGATCATCACAGTATTTTTACTCCCAACACCCAAAGACGCATTCACACGCTGAAGCTGATCCCTATACAGAAAACAAAACCTCTTTGACTCAACACTTTCTTCTCTAAAGCATCTGTGAAGTTCATATTTTACCCAGAACATTTCAAGCAACAGTTTTTATAAAACCACGTTCACTTTTTCTTAAACTTCTGTGTATTTTCTTTTTTAACCAGTTTAATATTTGGGGTTGGGCTGAGATTAATTCGATGAACGCAGGTTACATTTCTCTTTCACTATTTGTCCATGAAACTGACATTTAGTATTTAACAGCATAACTTACTAGGTTTGACTGATGTCTATTTACTGTCAACAGGTTTTCTCCAGGTTTTGACTTTGATAATGTAAACTAAGTGTTTTATGTTTTCAAATCATGGTTGTAACAATTTTTATACCTTTTTTTTTTCATAAAATAAATGCCTTGTTTTTATGACTTATGTAGGAGACATTGTACTATTAGTGCATATTGTTGTTTGATAGCTGGTACAAAAATGGTGCTCATGTATTGTCTTGGTTACTTTATATTTTAGCTTGTGATGCAGTTATTTGAGTGTTGACATAAGCTTTTACATTGGTGCTTTTATGTTTTAGTTTGGTTTTTCTAGGTCTTCCCAAGCTATGTTGCCATGAATCTGTCATTGTATAGCTGACATTATCATAAATGAAAAGGAAGAGGTAGTTTACAATATTTCTTATGTATCAGTTTTACATTTATGCATTTGGCAGATGCTTTTATCCAGTGCATTCAAGGAAAACCTTTGATCAGTTTGTGTGTTCCCTGGGAATCGAACCTGTGATAGTGGCGTTGCTAGCGCCATGCAGTTTACTTGGAACAGATCAAATCGTTTTTGATTTGACTGATTTCTTGATGTGGACTCAATCTCTCTGTGAAGATTACAGTGCAGAAATGAGCATAATACAGCTTTTGTATTGTAATTATTATTTCTCCAATGTGTTAAATTAATGCTCTTTTAAAAACACACTTTCCCTCCTTTTCTTTGGTTAGTGGATGACCTGGTTTTATTTTTGATTTGTTTAATCTTTACACAGTCATGCTTGTATATACATTTTGTACCCAAGTATTCTTTTACATATTGTTTTATTGTACTCCCATATTGGAAATATGTATACACTTTGGGTGGGAGGGGAGTGCATTTTGTATTTTAAATTTTTTTTTTTTTTTTTTGCAAGAAAGCGTAGATCAGGTTTATGAGGAAAAAACTGTTAAAACATACTTAGTTTTGTAAACTTTGAAATTAAAATTTTCTTGGAATGCAAACAAGTGTAATACAGTTTTTCTCAATTGCTTTGGCACAATCGTCGAGTGACTATTAAGCTTCAAACTATACGACTAACTATACGAACAGGTCATTTGTTCACATGACTATAGTCATTTATAATTGCTCTGGCACAAAATGAATTGAGTAAGACTTGCAGATCAAAATAGTTTGCATTCATTTGCTATTGAATGATATTACTCTCAAATGTAATTATACACGTTTATTGTGTAAAATAGAACAACCAACAATCACAATAACCTGTGATATTAGATACATAATAGTTATGTGGTATTGTTGTAATAGTTGTCAGATGGATAGACTTAGGCTAGATGGGGAACAATTCAATTTCCTCACAATTTAGAGCAATGTCTATACAGGTATGAATTCATCATTGTACACTACTCAGTGCTGTAATCTCCTTGTGTTTCAGTATTGACAAGTACATCCTGTATATGCAGAATATGTTACACAATGTGGGATATGTGTAACTGTATGATTTACAATATCTACTGTAAATTATTTGCTAAATTGCTTTATTATCTTTTATAGAGCGTGATGGAGCTGGAGGCTGATGAATCCCCACACATTTTTGTGTATGTCGATGAGGCAGGATTCAACTTGACCAAAGTCAGGAGACATGGCCGTAATATTATTGGTCACCGAGCCACTGTTGACGTGCCAGGCCAGAGTGGAGGGAACATTACGATGTGTGCTGCCATATGTGGGAATGGTGTACTCCGCCACATTCCCATCATTGGGCCCTATAACACACAACATCTCCTCAGTTTCCTGGAAACTCTTTACAGGGATCTCATTCCTGAGAATGAGAGGGGGTTGGTAAGAAATGACTTGCCAATGTATGTTATAGTTTGGGACAACGTAAGTTTCCATCCTTTAAATACAGTCAGGGAATGGAGTTTCTCCCACCATCCTCCCCATTCCTAAATCCCATTGAGGACTTCTTTTCTGCATGGAGATGGAAGGTCTATGATCACCGTCCTCACGACCAGTTGTCCTTACTGGGTGCAGTGGATGCTGGTTGTGAGGATATCACAGCAGATTGTTGTAGGGTGTGGCTGCGTCATGCATTGCAAGGGAGGATATCAGGTGTGATGTAGTTGAAATGTTGTGGCCAGAGAGGAGAGACTGGAAGACCCATGAGGTTGATGAACATGCAGCATATTTTCTTTCCTCTTGCACATATTGTAGTTCCTTATATATTGTAATATTGTAAACATTCAAGGGTATGTAAACTTTTGATCAGGGCCATTTGGGTGATTTCTGTTATCACTATGATTTGAAAAGGAGCCAAACAACTCTGTGATGATAAATGGCTTCATATGATCACCACCCTTAAATTAAAGACCAAGACAAAATCAATGCCAACATTTCACAAGCAAACTTATGAGCACAGCTGTACAATGTTAGCAACTGGACAATATTACATAGTGGGTAACTATCACACTTTCAGAGTACACTGTCATTTGACAAGATGTCTTTGCATTTTGACTGTCTTGGTCTCAGCAATGATAAAGGAACCTTTTGTTTTGATGACAATGATTTATTCATTGATGGGTTTATTTACATTTGAAACATGAATCTTTTGATTAAGTAATCACCTTTTGCAAGTCACATGTGGTGTGCTGAATGTACCACATGATGTGAGAATTATACTTAGAGTTTTGACAATTGTAAGTTTGTTTCAGTAAATGTGCCAAATCAGGGCTGGTGTTTTACTGGGGTTTTTTTTTTTTTTTAAAAAGCACTGAATGTAAAAATGTAAGTGTCTTTTCTCCTTGTATTCAAATATTTCTATTTCCTTTGCTTTAATTGTACGTTTTTATTGTAATCTTTGTTTTTATTTTCATAATTTCTTTTTTGTTTGGAATGTTCATGTGGAGCACTTTGAACTACCATTTTAAGAATGTTCTAATTGTGTTCTATTGTTTTATAACCACCTTTACAAACACAGAACGTTGCCCTAACGTTAGCATATGGTTCCGTTTTTTTATTTTTTTATTTTATGCTTTGGGAACCAATTCTTACCATTGTAGGAATGTTCTAATTGTGTTCTAAACTCAGCAAAAAAAGAAACGTCCCTTTTTCAGGACACTGTATTTTAAAGATAATTTTGTAAAAATCCAAATAACTTTACAGATCTTTATTGTGAAGTGTTTAAACAATGTTTTCCATGCTTGTTCAATGAACCATAAACAATTAATGAACATGCACCTGTGGAACGGTCGTTAAGCACTAACAGCTTACAGACGGTAGGCAATTAAGGTCACAGTTATAAAAACTTAGGACACTAAAGAGACCTTTCTACTGACTCTGAAAAACACCAAAAGAAAGATGTCCAGGGTCCCTGCTCATCTGTGTGAACGTGCTTTAGGCATGCTGCATGGAGGCATGAGGACTGCAGATGTGACCAGGGCAATAAATTGCAATGTCCGTACTGTGAGACGCCTAAGACAGCGCTACAGGGAGACAGGAAGGACAGCTAATCGTCCTCGCAGTGGCAGACCATGTGTAACAACACCTGCACAGGATCGGTACATCCAAATATCATACCTGCGGGACAGGTACAGGATGGCAACAACAACTGCCCGAGTTACACCAGGAACGCACAATCCCTCCATCAGTGCTCAGACTGTCTGCAATAGGCTGAGAGAGGCTGGACTGAGAGCTTGTAGGCCTGTTGTAAGGGAGGTCCTTACCAGACATCACTGGCAACAATGTCGCCTATGGGCACAAACCCACCATCACTGGACCAGACAGGACTGGCAAAAAGTGGTCTTCACTGACGAGTCGTGGTTTTGTCTCATCAGGGGTGATGGTTGATCTCGAGTTTATCATCAACGGAATGAGTGTTACACCGAGGCCTGTACTCTGGAGTGAGATCGATTTGGAAGTGGAGGGTCCGTCATGGTCTGGGGCGGTGTGTCACAGCATCATCGGACTGAGCTTGTTGCCATTGCAGGCAATCTCAACACTGTGCGTTACAGGGAAGACATCCTCCTCCCTCATGTGGTACCCTTCCTGCAGGCTCATCCTGACATGACCCTCCAGTATGACAATGCTACCAGCCATACTGCTCGTTCTGTGCGTGATTTCCTGCAAGACAGGAATGTCAGTGTTCTGCCATGGCCACCGAAGAGCCTGGATCTCAATCCCATTGAGCACGTCTGGGACCTGTTGGATCGGAGGATGAGGGCTAGGGCCATTCCCTCCAGAAATATCCGGTAACTTGCAAGTGCCTTGGTGGAAGAGTGGGGTAACATCTCAATGTTCTAATTGTGTTCTATTTTTTTTATAAACACCCAGCAAACACAGAACGTTCTCCTAATGTTAGCATAAGGTTCCAGTTTGGTTATTTTCTGGAACCAATTCCTTACGTTATAGGAACGTTCTCTTGAGGGTTTTTATGTAACCATACAAATAAAATATTATCATGAAGAGTTGCTGTGCAGATAACATTTCAAAAGCCATGTTCAAGCCATCGGATATTGATAGTCAGTTATGTATAATGACAGATATATACATTGTCAACATCAATACCAGTTAATTGAAAGACTCAAAAACAAGTCAAGGCATCACATAAGATTTTTCACACACATTGAGTGGCCAATTAATGTCATTTAATTACATTTATTAAATGTTATATTATACATTCTAAAGAGAGTTGCATTTATTCGGTAAATAGATGAGCGTCGAGCGCGTTTGTGTCGCGTGGCCTTTGAACCCTTTGTTGTGCGCCGGGTGACGTCAGCGGAGAGAGAGAGAGAGCGCGTGGCGTGCGTCCACACACACACACACACACATACACACAGAGACAAAGACGGTGTACCGGAGGAACGGGAGGCAGCAGCGCGTTAGTCCTCTCCAGTGTTCCACGCGTGGAAAAGTCTAGAAAAACATGAGCGACACCGAGGCGGCACGTCTGATTTAAAGGCACAGGGGCGTTTGATGTGTACCGCTAATGCTTTTAAAGTACGAGTCTTTTCTTCAACGCCCCCCCAAAACAATTAGCAGCTCCGCTAGCGGTTAGCCATCCTCAGCCTCATCATCGACCAGAAAACACCGAGATAACAGCATCTGGCAGCGCGCGAGGATATAAGGTGAGACTTCCGCCGGTGCGTTTGAACGCATGTCCACGCGACTTTCATTTTTATCCGGGTTTTATAACGCGCGCGATTGTCCGCGTGCTGCACGGCTGAGATCCCCAAACAAAGGCGACAGTGTGACTGATCGTCTCCGGTTTGCGGCGCGGCTAACAACACTCCACTTTCAACTCTGATATTTCCCTCCAAACTCACAGTTTGACCAATTTGACATTCCAGCGCTGTTTGCCACAATGCTGCTGTTCAGTCTACGTCATAATGAGCCATTGACATGAAATGTAGCAGCGCTATGATACTGTAACAGGCTCAGACAATAAAGACAATGGGGATTGAAGACATGAGGCGCTTGAAAACAATAAACGCACTAGTTAGGGTCTCAAACTAACCTAGTCGTCTTGAACTGGTATATGTGACCATGTATCTCTAAATGTATGTATGGAATTACTTTATGATGCTTTAGCTAAAGAACATACACAAACAATAAAGACAAAAGGGACTTAAGAGAAAAATCACACTCAAATGCATCATAGTCCTGTATACTTAAGGTGATTACTTAATGGTTTGCATCACTTTTCATGTGTTAAATGCTTTAAAATATCTTTATTCCTTCTAGAAAGCGGTTGTTGTGTTGTCTGATGCACACACACGGGCACAACAATGCCTAGCCCCCTGTTCCACCCTGACATCATGGATCACGATATGGTTGTGAGCAGCACCGGCCAGTCCAGCGGGGTCACCCTGCCGCTCGCCCGGGACACAGAGCCGGAATCCCGGGACGAGGATCATCAGGGGGTGCTGCGCTTCGCCCTGGATCAGCTCTCACTCATGGCGCTGGATAAAGTCGACTGTTTGGACGGAACATCATCGGGCAGTGAGAACTTGAACGGAGGCGGTGGTTATGTGGACCTGCAGATGCATCCGAACGGGTCACGGGAGTCTCCCAGCTCCTGCTCGCCCTCTCCGGAGTACTACGGCTCGGGAGGAGGCGGCGGAGGATACCACATGGCCGGCCCGCACCAGCTCCCCATTCTCGGGGAACAAAGCTCCGTGCTCCGCAAGAGGAGTGTCAACATGACCGAGTGCGTGCCCGTGCCCACGTCAGAGCATGTGGCGGAAATTGTGGGCAGACAAGGTAATTTGACTCTGTTGTTTGCCAAAATCAATGCACTGCGTTCCTAGACATCATAATAAATGCAGTGCATTTGAACAACACGAAATCATCACTTTACTAGTATTTCAAATCTATGAGATAATAAAGTGGTTAGTTGCATTAAAAAAAAATGCAGTTTGAATGTGCTAAAATCCATGCATTTGTTTCCTTAGACATCATAAACAATGAATGCAATGCGTTTGAACAACACGAAAGAATCGCTATACTAGTATTTCTAATATCTGAGATTAATAAAGTGGTTAGTTGCATTCAAAAAAATGCAGTTTGAATGTGCTGAAATCCATGCATTTGTTTCCTTAGACATCATAAACAAATCCAATGCATTTGAATAACACAAAAGAATCACTACTAGTATTACTAAAGTCTTGAGATTAAGTGGTTAGTTGTATGCAAAAAGTGCATTGATTTTAGCACAATGTTCCTAGACATAATAAACTATAAATGCAATGCATTTGAACAATACTAAAGAATCACTTTACAAGTAATAGTCATGTCTGATATTAGATATGTGCCTAGTTGCATGCAAAATTGTAATTTGAATATTTACTAAAATGTCCGAAGAGATCATAAATAGTAAATGCAATGCATTAGGAGTAGAGGTGAATGTGCTCAGTGCTTGCATGCAATGTGCTGTTGTTATTGTGTTATTGTCTGCTGTTGACATGAAGCATGTGTCATGCATAGATGTTTTGAGACGATTTTTGTCTTTGTAAAAGCTACTAACGTTTAAAATGAAGGGTCTGGTGTGTGTTATTGCTCTAATAGATGGATGTTGATCGGGGGGGGGGTGGTCAGACAAAGCAGCAGATTGTAGGAGTCTGGACCTGTCTCGCGCTCTGTCCCAGACAAAAGAGACGCGAATCGACCGATGCGGCTTTACGGGCCTCACGCGCCCATCTGCGAAACAAACTTGTCTGTTTATTATTGATCTCTGATTGCGTTTTGTTTAGTGAAAGTAGGGTTTATTATGATTTTAAACGTTGTATGAATGCGTAGGGTCATGTAAGGATATATATTAGTTATGCAAGTATAGAGGGCCGAGGATGCACACTACGGTTATGGGCGGTGTTGTGTGGCTCGCGGGGTGTGTAATGCAGATGTTTGGTGAATTAATTCAATATAGTTTATTTATTATGTCTGTTAATGTTCTATAAATATGATTTATATGAGTGGCGCGGGGTTTAGTCTAATGGCATTGTTCTCTTTGTTTGAAATGCCATGCTTTCAGCCTCCCTCTATGACATCACAGAGCTCGCACACCATTGGCTGCTTGCAGTAATCCATCCGTTCGGATTTAAAGGAACAGTGCGCCTCTGCTGTGCACGCTAACAATGAAAACATTTGATGAATAAAATAATTCGGATGCATGTTTTAAGTTGTAATTTTGGGCTTGATTATCAATGTACACGCCAGTTATTTGATTAATATCCACTTGTATGCGTTATATTTCAAGATATTAGAAGTGATGCTTTCATTGTTATGTAACTTGGCTAATTAGCCTCCATACATTTCATGTAGTATCTGTTAGTTTGGTTTAACTTCTAATTAAATTCTAGAATAGTTTGGTTATGGACAAACAGACTTAACTATAGTATGCAGAATGCACCACACATATTGCACTACTGCACACACAGGACATTATAAACAAGGAATGAAATTAACTTAAAATGCAGTACTCTGCATATGGTTAGTCAGTTAACATCATTTTTTATTTTCATGTATAACTGGTCCCAATGTATATTTTTCACACATTTAAATCATTTTTGCTATCATTCATTTTAAATGATTCTGCAGTTAACATTTTCATTAGTATAAGGGAACGTGTATAAATTGGCTCCTGTAACTGGTCAAATTTTTTTATTTCGCCATTTGTAATTTTTGCCAGTACTAGATTATTGTAAATGGTCCTGCAATGTGACCGACGGATCGGCTGCCGATATTTATCGGCCAATTACTAACATATCGGCATATTGATAAGCATGAAAATGCTGATATGAAAAACCAATGTTTTAATTCTTGTTAATTTGTAAAGCACTTTGTAGAAACTCTGTGAATTCAAATGCACAATCCAATAAATAATAATGGCTACAATATGTAGAAAGTTTGGTTCTCCTAAGTACATGTTATATTTAATTTGTATTCATTCTCGTTCTCACGTTAATGCGGAAAAACGGCATAAACGGACGGTACAGTTGTGAAAACGGCACTTAATGAGGGAAACCATCTAAAATGCTTTGAAACCAGCAGACTTTGACTTCTGAGATATCAAATTATGGAAATTATTTATTGTTAGAACAGTAAAAAAAAAAAAAAAGATTTTGTACCTCTTTGTAATTTTTACAAAGTGATTTTTAAAAAGTGATCTGATAACAAAAATAAGGTAAGTGGCAAAATATCGGTATCTGCCTGTAGTTTTGTTAAAATTGGTATCGGCCAAAAAAAATTCTATCGGTGCATCCCTAATGTATAAATATTACAATACGCACGTTTATTGTTTGTGTCTTCATTTAACTTTTGGTATTTACACTTAAAACTGTTTGATAATTTTAATGACACTCTCTTTCTTAATATTCGCAGGTTGCAAGATCAAAGCTTTACGTGCAAAAACAAACACTTACATCAAGACGCCCGTGAGAGGAGAAGAATCCGTGTTTATCGTGACGGGTCGCCGTGAAGACGTCGAAATGGCCAAACGAGAGATCATTTCGGCGGCAGAGCACTTCTCCATGATACGAGCGTCACGCTGTAAAGCGGGCGGCGGCAGCGGGCCCGGGACGGGTGGATCTCTCCCTGGACCTCCAAACCTCCCGGGACAGACCACTATCCAGGTGCGCGTGCCCTATAGAGTCGTTGGTCTGGTGGTCGGACCCAAAGGTGCCACAATCAAACGCATCCAACAGCAGACACACACCTATATCGTGACGCCAAGCCGCGAGAAAGATCCAGTGTTTGAGGTGACAGGAATGCCGGAGAACGTCGATCGAGCACGAGAAGAAATCGAAACACACATCACGCTCCGCACGGGTGCGTTTGTGGACCTGCAAGGCGACAACGACTTCCACAGCAATGGTACTGATGTGAGTTTGGAAGGTCTCGGTGCGTTGGGGCTCAGCGCTACTCTGTGGTCGCGTGCCAGTCACTCTGCCCCGCCGCCTCCACCCCCTCTGCCTCCACCCTCTCTTCACCATTCGACCCGCAAGTCGTCATCCGCATCCTACTCCAACAGCGCCCTGAGCTCCGACTCGTTCTCGGCGACACGGCGAGCCACAGACGGCGGGAGTCCCACGAGTCCATTCAGTACAAGCAGCGCTGGTGGTAGCTTCTCATTCGGCGGCGATTCCACTCCAGTTCTGCCCGCCACGTCAGAAGACCTGGGCTTCGAGTTCAGTGCCGCCAACATCTGGGCACCTTTCGCCAAAGGCAATAAGCAGAAACAGCCACTTCGACGCAACAGTAGCGGGCTCAGCGGAGGAGCCGTTACCCCACGACTGTCACCCACCCTGCCCATCGACCCCTCCAGTCTGGATCACCCGCTTGCCCGCCGAGCGCAGAGTGACCCCCTTAGCACACTCTCCTGGCTACAAACGGGATCATTTTCGGGTGGTAGCAGTTGTAGCGGAGGAAGCACCACCGGTTACTCCTCCTGTTCAGCCTCCTCACTGCCCGGCGGATCGCCCACTGATTCCGAGGGAGGTGGCAGTGGCGTGGGCTTGGCATCCACCATGCTGGGTCGCCTGAAAGCAGGCAGTCTGGCTGGCATTGTGCCTGGTGGCAGCAGGGACTGCTACTTATGTTGCGAGAGTGAGGTAACGGCCGCTCTGGTCCCTTGCGGGCACAATCTCTTCTGCATGGATTGCGCCGGGCAGATATGCCAGTCGCAAGAGGCAGAGTGTCCAGTGTGCCACACCTCCGCAACGCAATGCATCAGAATCTTCTCTTAATGCCCAGGCGAAGGTGCCCACAATGCAAATCCTCACAATTAAATACTGCCTTCATAGGATTGACAGTAATTATTAGATATGACACTATTCTGATTTATTTACAATAATAATAATAATTACTATAAAGTTACTTATCGACTCAAGTACTTGTCTCAGACTGCGTAAGCAGGTTTTTTTCTTGAAACTGAGCAAAGAAATCCAGTGTCTTTAGCATTCACACTCATTCTGTCGTATTTAATGGTTATTTTTCCACTCATGCTTCCATGCGACCGCAAAGGGTTGTTTTTCGCTTGAGACTTTTTCTACTTGCAGATATTTTTCGAATTTATGCTGCATAAGTCTGCACTTTTTTCTAATGTATTGTTTGTTTAAGAGGGTTGGCAATGCAGTTGTTTTTTATTATTTTTTTTAAAATCTTGTGTTGCTGTTTTGCATTTAATTTAATTTTTTTTAAAGCAGTCGACTACGTGCATCACGCCCGTAACGACAACAACAAGAGCGTGCTTGGAAACACAAGACTGCAAAACCTGCACACTTGTTTAGACCAAAACATTACAGAGATAATACCTGTTTTTATTATCAATGAAGAATGGAACATTTAATATTTATACACGTTAAGAGTTGATATCCGATGTAATAGTTAATGTTGAATCTAAAATAGATAGAATAGTATATGTTATGAATATCATTACCGTGCTAGGAGTTTGTTTGCTACCTTGTTTTCTCTTTTGCCACACAACCTTAAAGCATTCATACTGTAATAGATGGTGCCAAATGCGCCTTCTTCGTTGATGTTTTTGGCGCCGATGATAATGCAGACTATCGTCATTGTTTACGCCTGTGAACAAAACGTCACATGTTAGTTCATTCCAACTGTCTACACACCTAAACAGGGTTGCTAGAATTTTTTTAAAAGACAGTGACAACTTTATCTGTTACAATTTTACTGTTCTTAGAGATTTTTTTTGTGTTAAGACTAGCTGATTGGTTGTGGATGTGTGGGCAGACTTTTGCCACGCCCCTCTTCAAACCACATGACTGAATTATAATATAGGTCTTTGTAACTACCCAAATGTTTCTCTTTGTTTGGGATTTGTGTGTGTGTGTGTGTTGAGAGTATGGAGTTGTTTTTAAATCGACTGTTGTAGAGCCATCCCGCTTCATGCACTGCGACACATTGAAATGTTCGTTTTTTTTTTTTTTTTTTTAATTCACGAGGGGCCCATCGCGGTCCCTTGGAGGCCAAGCAAGAGTAAAAGTCTTCCGGCCCTCGCGAGAGAATTTAGTCTCATTCTGAGGATAAACCGTTACGATCGCTTCCTGCGTACAGAGCAGCGCTCGCACTTACTACCATCATGGATCTATATTTCCATAAGCTGCCTGTGAACGTTGTTGTTTTGATAAATTAATCAACTCTCATAGCCCCTTTTGAAAGGTCTGTGACAATTTACGTGACAAGCCATGAATTCAAACTCTAAAGGGCTTCCGGTTACACACTACATACACTTCAGGTCGTATCCCGTGTTATTGCTAATAAAATAGGATGTATAGTCCCGACACAATCCGTATGGCAGCTATATCACCCAGGGCTTCCATACATTTAGTAATGCGGAATAATTTCACTGACAGTTAATCTTCCATGCCGTCAGTTTTTCTGCATTACAAGAGTGAAAACCTTTCTACCTAAACGTGGGACTTCGAACAAATCTTGAATGGGAAAAAATTATCGTTCAAGACTTTTGTTTTAAATTTGGGTTGCATGATTTGTACATATCTATGACATTTTCTTTCTTTAGCGAAATTGTGCTAGCCTCATAATTGGTCTGATTTGAAATGTGTATGAGTTAAACCACTGCAGTTTTCTTAATTTTTTGGACGTGTTGAATATTACGAAACATAAACATAGTGCCAGTCAGAATTAATTTCAAACTGAGACCAGTAATTGATGCCTTGGTGGTGTAGCTCGCTGCCGACGCGTTGTCTGTTATTAAAGGTGCCCTGTTAAGGGCGAAGGATACTTTCTGGTTTTCCACATTCAACGCAAATTTCGCCTTTAACACAGTAGCTATGCACGGACTGTCCGCCTGCATCATGTTTTTTACTAGATGCACGGACAGTTCGCGTCTTTGCGTATCGTAGGTGCGTGCCCCTGCTGTTGACTGATAAAAGGGTAATCGACGTCAGTTTGTAGGCGAACCCAGAATGCTTATTCACCATGGGTTCCCTCTGGATATTCCTATGGGTTTCTATAATGTCTGTTTTGGATTTGAGTAAAATGAGGTGTGTGGTATGTGCCTGCCGCTGTGCTTTTGTAACTGGAGCCAGCTGGTGCGTGATAGCTGTGCAGTGTGTAAACCTCACTACCCTGGCCCTAAGAGGCACACTAGTGGCTGACCCCGGTTCGAATCCCGCTCAGAGCGGGTCGAGCAGGACCGGTTATATTTTAACAGTACAGAGCGGTTCAGCTGTGATGTCAATTTGAAGTGAACCCGTAATGTTAATTCGCTACGTGTTCCCTCAGGATTTTCCTATGGGGTTTTGAAATATGAGGTCTATGGTAAACATTACTTGAAAGTACAACATATATTACACACAGTCATTCCTCAAACCTGAAACATGAACTAGTTGCTAATTAAGAACTACAACTACCACAAGCATGCGAGTGTACATGCCTGATGTAACGGAAAATTATTGTAGTCCATATTTAGCAACTTGTTAGCAACATTCTTTTTACTCCGCTTTAGAATTCACATTTGGGGTATGATTGTGTTGTAGAACAAAACGTCCAAGTATCTTCAAGGAATGTTTACCACAGACTTTATTTACCTCATAAATCCAAAACGAGTTTGCATTCAAATGAGTATACCGAGCGATCGTCGAAAATCGAAGTATACCCGAGCCTCTATAGAGAAATGAAGATTGTTTTCCATACAGACCACACGTCTGTCTTGTTACAGGCTTTGTGTCTCCTCTAGTTCGCACTCTTCTTCCAATTACAATTTATGTGGTTCTTTAATAAGGACATTATGCTTCAAACAGCGTGGCTGCGAAGCTATAATCGTAAAAGTATTTGTACAGAGAGCCATGTTGTATCTGAGCCGACCTTTTCCCTCTTTTGTCCCCAGGTTTGGTTTCACGGGAGCATCAGGAATATTATTGTGCGCTGAAGTTAGTTACTAAGTTAAGTTTTAAAAACCAGCCCCAATGGATTTTTCTGGTGAGGTATGGTAGTGTAATTTAAAAGGTTAAAAGGTACAAGAAACTAGCTGAAAGTGTTTTGTTTGGTGTTTTGTGTCTGTGGTTTTGGCATGAAGGTCAAGTGACTAGTGAAGAATCCGTCACATTAGACCTGAGTTTTTAGATTGACGCCACAGACCTGAAAATGGGTTGTGTTCCTTTTTGTCCTCCAAGGGTTAAAAACAGGGTTTACTGAGAAGATCTCAGGCAGTTTAGAATCGGAAAGACGTCAAACGCTGTTGTCCCATTAATCATTTTCGCCCTTAAACTCTATTTTGCTTTAATTCTTTTTGTACGCAGAACCAAAAGTTATTTCAATAAAGAAATGTCAGGCCTAATTGTAAATATCCTGAATACAATCACTGGGATTTGTTTTCAAGAAGTACACAACTAAAAGGTTAATGTAGTTTTTAAAACATGTATCATTATTTGTAAGTTAACTCTCTGCATGTCTTGCAGCCATCAGGCATTAATAAATTTTTTTTTTACACATTTTATTTTTACAATTTATTTGCTTATCTTGACAGAAATGACCCAGATTATAATGTGACCCTTTTATTACAGCAAATGTATCTTTATTTTCCATATTTCTGTTACCTGTGAACAACATATAGGCAATTTATAACAAAATGAGAAAAAATTATTGAAGAATTTTAAAATTGAAATATATTTTATTTGAAAGTTTATGGACCTTTTAACCGTGAGCTGGAACAATTGTATACACTTATAATTTGAGCTGACTGACGGTTCGAAGAAATGTATCAAGAGTTTTATTTTTTATGCTTCTTTAATAAAATCTTGTTTTTTGTTTCTGTTTTTGTACTGTAAAACAATAGTCTTCTGTGTCCGAGTGTTTATTTAATTCCTGTATAAAAGCAACAAAGTTAAGAATGTTTAATGTAATGTAGGATAGTATAATGTATAAAGGAATTAGTTTAGCTTTCCTTACAAATTAAATCATCAGAGAACTTTAATGGATAAACATATTTTAATTAAATGAAACTAGCTGCAGTCAGACTTGGCCAGTTTTTATTATTAGTAGGCAGTAACGACTTTTCAATGAGTTTTACCTGTTACAAAATTTGGGATGGTCTGAATATAGTTTAAAGCCATAATTTGAGGGATTTCTAGTCTAGGTTATCACTCATTAGGGGCGAGTTAGTTTGGCACGACATGTTGGTTTGTATTAAATTATCAAGTGTTTTGACAATTTTTCTGGTTACACTTTTGTTAACATTAGTTAATGAATTGGGTATTAAGCGCTAACCTGTTTTTAAATCTTGGTTAATGTTAATTAAAAATATTTACTTTCATTGATTGTTCAAGCTAATGTTAACGTAGCTTTTGACAAACATTTTTTTTTTTTTAGTGTATGTAGAAATTTACATTTGATTTACCGATATTAAAAAATGCTGTTCAAACATTGATCAATGTTAGTTCATGTTAACTGGGTTAACTAATATTAACCCTTATGTTGTGTTCTGGTCATTTTGACCCAGACAACTTTTTTTTCTTACGATTTTTTCCTTTACATAATCCAATTGGAATAAAATTATTTGACTTTGTTCACACATGGTATCTGAAAACACACAAAAAAATTGAACCATTTTCTTTAAATGTTTTGGGTTTTATTTCACTTTGTTACACTTTTGTTCATGGTCAAAAATGAACGGCCATTGGAAATGAATGGATTAGACAACAGAATACAGAAATATTAAGTGTTCAGGAGCATCCTAGTCCTTTAGATGAGCACATAATTTATGTGGATGTGTGTTTGTGCAAACACACTCTGTGTGTTGAGCGTGCTCTTGTGCATGGTCTTTCCATGTGCACTCTTTGAGGAATATTTCAAGATCTACTCATCATATTATGTTGTGTTTGGGCTTGTTTGAATCGGGATCGTCTGCTGTAAGTGATATGTCATTGTCTATGTTATATGTATGTTTCAGGAATTAATAAGGAAAAATGTGACAAAGACACTCCTGTTTATTATATTTATGTGTGTCTGTGGGAATTTCATACACTAAAACTCACTGCATTTTAACCTCTGGGTGAATCAAATTTGCTCATTACATTTTTCAAATTGAGACCTTTCCAACGATATATAACACATGGCTATCTCATCTTCTTTATGGTTTTACCAACTCTGAATATAATTGTTGTGATAACAAATGTGCAAATGATGAGAACGAAACAGTTCTTATTTGTCAGCTAATTAAAAAGCATTATTTAAGAATTGGTAGGATCAGCTATATGCATTATAAAGTCCAGATTCTAAGCTTACCTATTTTTTCTTAAAAACCTATTTTGTTCAGATCAAGCAAGTGGTTATTAATTTACGATGTAATTATTATATATTATATATTTTTTTGTTTTCCACAGGGAGTGTCCTCCTCTAGCTCAGTTCAATGAATCCTTCTATCCTTCTATCAATAAAAATTGATTGTTTTAAAAAAGGAGTACAAAAACTGTCATAATTACTAAAAAAGAAGTTGATAAAAAGATCTTGTCATTTTTGACCATGAACACAAAATGTATTAGCACAAAATGAACACAACACAAGGGTTAAAGGAATATTCCTGGTTCAATGCAAGTTTAGCTCAATCGACAGCATATGTGGCAAAATATGGATTATCACAAAAATAGTTTCAACTAGTACTTCGTTTATTTAAACATCACGGGAACATAAGATACTTACCATGGAAGTGAATGGGACCAGTCCATATATGCTAAAATACACACTTTTAAAAGTATATACACAAAATGTAAACATTATACACTGATCAGCCACAACATTAAAACCAATGACAGGAGATTTGAATAACATTTATTGGTAACACTTTATAATAATGGTCCATCATTAATAGGTAACTATGCAGGATTAATGAGTAGTACTACATTAACACTTTAGTTATTACTATTAACTAATATGGAAACATGGTTAACTAATCAGTAAGTAATGGTGATGACTGAGGTAGTTCACTGTTAGGTAATCAGTAATTACTGAATTAGATTTTCCTCATTGAGAACTATCATCTAACCTAATCAAAACATTAATGTGTTTAAAATATGAATGATTATGTTTTTATTGTGAACATGATCATGAAATGCGCCTTCAGAGAAATATGCACCTCACGTGTGTTCTTTGCTGGAATTAATTTATGAACATAACAGCTCTCTAAATCATGGCTACAGTGTCTGGTAGAGTGTCATAAGTCAGCTTACAGATGTACAGGTGCATCTCAATAAATTAGAATGTCGTGGGAAAAGTTCATTTATTTCAGTAATTCAACTCAAATTGTGAAACTCGTGTATTAAATAAATTCAATGCACACAGACTGAAGTAGTTTAAGTCTTTGGTTCTTTTAATTGTGATGATTTTGGCTTACATTTAACAAAAACCCACCAATTCACCATCTCAAAAAATTAGAATATGGTGACATGCCAATCAGCTAATCAACTCAAAACACCTGCAAAGGTTTCCTGAGCCTTCAAAATGGTCTCTCAGTTTGGTTCACTAGGTTACACAATCATGGGGAAGACTGCTGATCTGACAGTTGTCCAGAAGACAATCATTGACACCCTTCACAAGGAGGGTAAGCCACAAACATTCATTGCCAAAGAAGCTGGCTGTTCACAGAGTGCTGTATCCAAGCATGTTAACAGAAAGTTGAGTGGAAGGAAAAAGTGTGGAAGAAAAAGATGCACAACCAACTGAGAGAACTGCAGCCTTATGAGGATTGTCAAGCAAAATCGATTCAAGAATTTGGGTGAACTTCACAAGGAATGGACTGAGGCTGGGGTCAAGGCATCAAGAGCCACCACACACAGACATGTCAAGGAATTTGACTACAGTTGTCGTATTCCTCTTGTTAAGCCACTCCTGAACCACAGACAACGTCCGAGGCGTCTTAACTGGGCTAAGGAGAAGAAGAACTGGACTGTTGCCCAGTGGTCCAAAGTCCTCTTTTCAGATGAGAGCAAGTTTTGTATTTCATTTGGAAACCAAGGTCCTAGAGTCTGGAGGAAGGGTGGAGAAGCTCATAGCCCAAGTTGCTTGAAGTCCAGTGTTAAGTTTCCACAGTCTGTGATGATTTGGGGTGCAATGTCATCTGCTGGTGTTGGTCCATTGTGTTCTTTGAAAACCAAAGTCACTGCACCCGTTTACCAAGAAATTTTGGAGCACGTCATGCTTCCTTCTAAATGAACATACTTTCCAGAAGGCCAACAATTCACTAAAAATGTTTTTTTTTTATTGGTCTTATGATGTATTCTAATTTTTTGAGATAGTGAATTGGTGGGTTTTTGTTAAATGTGAGCCAAAATCACAATTAAAAGAACCAAAGACTTAAACTACTTCAGTCTGTGTGCATTGAATTTATTTAATACACGAGTTTCACAATTTGAGTTGAATTACTGAAATAAATGAACTTTTCCACGACATTCTAATTTATTGAAATGCACCTGTATATGCCCAACATGTGTATTCCTTTGGAAATCCATTCTGTACATTACAAATTATTAACTTTGGCATGTTTGATATTTCTGGAGGTCTTTTTAAAATAATTTTGGTAACCCATAAGTAATGCGTCGTGTTACCATATAAACATGGAGTTACTAATTATTTTAAATTGAGGGTCATGGTAACGCATTATTAATGAATACACAATTGAATATACACATTTTTTTAAATTAATTTTTTATTCATAGATACTGTAGGTTAATCTTACAAGAAGTGTTTAATTTTATGTGAAGTGCATTTTTTTCTGAGTAACTTAATGGATCCAATGAAAAAAAGAATGAGTGTCTAGTTCATCAAGCTTCTAATCCAGTCAGGGTTCACCATAATAAATGCTCGTGCTGAAACTGATCCCATCGATCCGCCTGCACGTGGTAAACTTTAACATACATTCTGTTCTGTTCATACCGAACATATTCAAATGAGGAAACGTCAAATTAATTTGATAAAAACTGTATGTATTTACCAAGTGGGCTGTCTAGGGAGGAAGTACACATGTGGAATTGGCCTCATGCTGCATGCTGGTTTTCTCTCTGTTGAAGTCTTGTGGAGATCAACACACTTGTTCTTTAGACACATAATTTTATTATTTTACTATATGTCAAGAGATAAGATTTTTTTTTTTTTGGATTCTTCCCCTTTTTCACCCAATTCCCAGTGCGCTTTTAAGTCCTCGTGATCGCGTAGTGATTTGCCTCAATCTGGGTGGTGGAGGACAAATCCCAGTTGCCTCTGTGTCTGAGACCATCAACCCATGTATCATATCATGTGGCTTGTTGAGTGTGTTGCCACAGAGACATAGTGCATGTGGAGGCTTCACGCCATCCACTGCGGCATCTGCACTCAACTCACCACACGCCCCACCGAGAACGAACCACATTATAGTGACCACAAGGAGGTTACCCCATGTGACTTTACCCTCCCTAGCAACCAGGCCAATTTGGAGTCACTCAGCACACCCTGGGATTTAAGCTAGTGAACTAGCGAACTCCAGGGGTGGTAGCCAGTGTCTTTCACCACTGAGCTACCCAGGCCCCAAGAGATAAGACTTTTATAACATGTAGTAACCATGAGCACCAGCAGTTAAAAGCATTATCCTGCTAAAGGTTTGTAGCCTATGCAATTATGTTCAATTATTTCAATGATTCATAATTCAGTGCCAGACATTTTTTTGAATGTCTGTGAATGTTTGTTAACTATCTGTTTGATTAAATGAATAAAATGTAGGAACAAACACTTGAGTGTTCATTACTAACTGACAAGTAATACCTCAGTTACTATTAATGGTTTATAATGTGTCTTCACTTTAGAATAATGGTCCAGATAACCTTTAACTACCAATGAAGGAACCAGTAAGATCCCATTATGTAATAATGTGTTACCATGACCATCACTTTAGAATAATGGTCCAGATAACCTTTAACTACCAAGGAAGGAAACAGTAAGATCTCATTAATTAATCATGTGTTACCATGACCCTCACTTTAAAATAATGGTCCAGATAACCTTTAACTACCAAGGAAGGAAACAGTATGATCCCATTAATTAATAATTTGTTACCATGACCCTCACTTTAGAATAATTGTCCAGATTACCTTTAACTCCCAAGGAAGGAAACAGTAAGATCTCATTCATTAATAATGTGTTACCATAACCCTCACTTTAAAATAATGGTCCAGATAACCTTTAACTACCAAGGAAGGAAACAGTAAGATCCCATTAATTAATAATGTGTTACCATGACCCTCATTTTAGAATAATGGTCCAGATAACCTTTAACTCCCAAGGAAGGAAACAGTAAGATCCCATTCATTAATAATGTGTTACCATAACCCTCACTTTAAAATAATGGTCGAGATAACCTTTAACTACCAAGGAAGGAAACAGTAAGATCCCATTAATTAATAATGTGTTACTATGACCCTCATTTTAGAATGATGGTCCAGATAACCTTTAACTCCCAAGGAAGGAAACAGTAAGATCTCATTAATTAATAATGTATTACCATGACCCTCACTTTAAAACAATGGCCAGATCATTAGTAATTCCTTGATATTTATGTGGTAACACTTAATCATTACTTATGGGTTACCAGGATTATTTAAAAAAGAACTTAAGCAATATCAAACATGCAGAAGTTAATCATTTTTTAATGAACAGAAGAGATATCCCAAGGAATAACATGTTGGGCACATCCCTGTATTTCTGTAAGGTAAGCTGACTATGATTATGGCCATTACCACCATAGACAACTGTACCCCCCCCCCCCCCCATTTTTCCATGGTTATTTATTACATTATTAAATTTGGTCCCCATCAATCCTGAATATGTGGTTACATCCTTGACTATGATACTCTACCAGACACTGTAGCCTTGATTTAGTGACTGGTTACGTTCATAAATGAATTCCCACAAAGAACCCATGCATGATCTTGTTCACAATAAAAACATATTCATTCACATTTTAGACAAACGTTAATGTTTTGATTAGTAATTAATTAGTAGTTATATTAAATTAACCATAGTTAGTTAATAGTTCTCACTGAGGCAGATCAAATTCAGTAATTATTGATTACCTAACAGTGAACTACCTCAGTCATCAGTTCATTATTACTTACTGATTGGTTAAACATGTTTCCATATTAGTTAATAGTAGTAACTAAAGTGTTAATGTAGTACTACTCATTAATCCTGCATTAATTCCTGCATAATTACCTATTAATGATGGACCATTATTATAAAGTGTTACCCATTTATTATCTCGTTACAATGGCACCTGTCAAGGAGTGGGATATATTAGGCAGAAAAAGAACAGTCAGCTCTTGAATTTCATGTGTTGGAAGCAGGAAAAATGGGCAAGAGTAAGGATCTGAGCGACTTTGACAAGGGCCAAATTGTGATGGCTAGACAACTAGATCAGAGCATCTCCAAAACGGCAGGTCTTGTGGGGTGTTCCCAGTATGCAGTGGTTAGTACCCACCAAAAGTGGTCCAAGGAAGGACAACCGGTGAACCAGCAACAAGGTCATGGGTGCCCAAGGCTCATTAATACACGTGGGGAGTGAAGGTTAGCCCATCTGGTCTGATCCCACAGAAGAGCTACTGTAGCACAAATTGCTGAAAAACACAATGCTGGCCATGATAGATAGGTGTCAGAACACACAGTGCATCACAGCTTGCTGCGTATGGGGCTGCATAGCCGCAGACCGGTCAGAGTGCCCATGCTGACCCCTGTCCACCACCAAAAGCGCCTACAATGGGCACGTGAGTGTCAGAACTGGACCATGGAGCAATGGAAGAAGGTGGCCTGGTCTGATGAATCACATTTTGTTTTAGATCATGTGGATGGCCAGGTGCATGTGCATAGTTTACCTGGGGAAGAGATGGCAGCAGGATGCACTATGGGAAGAAGGCAGGCCGGCAGAGGCAGTGTGATGCTCTGGGCAATGTTCTGCTGGAAAACCTTGGGTCCTGGCATTCATGTGGATGTTACTTTGACACATACATCCTCCCTAAAGATTGTTGCAGACCACATACACCCCTTCATGGCAACGGTATTCCCTGATGGCAGTGGCCTCTTTCAGCAGGATAATGCGCCCTGCCACACTGCACACTTTGTACAGGAATGGTTTGAGGAACATGACAAAGAATTCAAGGTGTTGACTTGGGCTCCAACTTCCCCAGATCTCAATCCGATTATCACCAAATATTGGATTCAATCTTTTTGTCAACTTGTTTTCTTTAATTTAGCACAGGTTTTGTATTTCTTTTTGGGGCTTATTGATCATAGGCCTCATTGACCTGAGATTATGCACCTCCGTTTTTGAGTGAAAAAAAGAATTATTTGTAGATAATTTTGGCAATATTAAATACTATTTATTCTGTACATTCTGTACTATTTATCACAAACATGAACACACACATACTCACGTACATGCACAAACTCTTTTGAGTATTACATGCTTGCTTTTTCACAGAGATGATCTTTATCCTACCCTGAACTGCATCCAACATCCATTCATCCATCCAACATTACCACACACACACACACACACACCAGAACTGTATTTGCCCCGCAGTGACCACTCTCCAATAGAATCAATAGAATTGTGGTGTTCCCGGTCAAAGATGAACAGTCATTGAAAATGAATGGGAAAGATTACAAAAAGCAGGAAGTTTATTTTGAAATGCTTTTATTTTCTGAAAAGTTGCACAAAGTAACACCTGTTGTGTTCGCTGACCAAATCTTAACACAGGGTATCACACCAGTCATCTTTGACCAGGAACACCACAATTCTACTGATTCTATTGGAGAGGGGTCACTGTGGGGCAAAGACAGTTCTGGTGTGTGTGGTAATGTTGGATGGATGTTGGATGCAGTTCAGGGTAGGATAAAGTTCATCTCTTTGAAAAAGTAAGCATGTAATACTCAAAACAGTTTGTGCATGTATGTGAGTGTGTGTTTATGTGTGCACGCATGTGTATGTGTGTATGTGTGCGTGCACAGATCCGAGGCCTTTATGTTTGCAAGCACACATGAACATATGTGAACACCAACATGTAAGATAGCATGAAATGCTCAAAGAGTTTGTGCGTGTACATGAGCATGTGTTCGAGTGTGTGTGTGTGTGTATGTGCATGTGCACAGATCTGAGGCTTTATGTTTGCAAGCACACATGCACATATGTGAACACCAACACGTAAGAAAGCATGTAATACTCAGAAGAGTTTGTACGTGTATGTGAGCGTGTGTGTGTGTGCGCATGCGTGTGTTTGTGTGTGTGTGGTAATGTTGGATGGATGAATGGATGTTGGATGCAGTTCAGGGTAGGATAAAGTTCATCTCTGTGAAAAAGAAAGCATGTAATGCTCAAAAGAGTTTGTGCGTGTACGTGAGCATGTGTGTGTGTGGGTTAGTGCACGTGTGCATGTATGTGCATGCGTACAGGTCTGAGGCCTTCATGTTTGCAAGCACACATGCACATATGTGAACATGAACATGATGAACATGCTCCTGAACACAAAATTTTTCTCTTATTTTTGATCTCCCCCATTCATTTTCAATGGCCGGACATTTTTGACCAGGAACACCACAAGTGTGACTTTGTGCCATTTTCTACAAAATAAAATCATTTCAAAACAAACTTCCTGATTAAACATTAAAGCACACTAGTGTGATAAATTGTAGAGAATGTTTTTTATTTTTTATTGAATATTGCCAAAATTATCCACAAACAATGTTTTTTCACTCAAATACGGAGGTGCATATAAGTTCATGCCAATGAGGCCTATGATCAATAAGTTCCAAAAAGAAATACAAAACCTGTGCTAATTGAAAGAAATCAAGTTGACAAAAAGATTGAATCCAATATTTGGTGATAATATGACATAATGAGAATTTTTTGGGAAGTTGTGATACCATATGTGAGCAAAGTCAGTAAGTTTTAGTCCAATAGGATAACATTAACTAGCATTTTCAGGCAAAAGAATATCCTCCTCGGGTCAAAATGACCGGAACACAACATGAGGGTTAAAGGATGTGCTGCTAATGTCTTGGTACCAGATACTACAGGACACCTTCAGAGGTCTTGTGGAGTCCATGCCTCCACGGGTCAGAGCTGTAGTGGTGGCACAAGGGGTACTTATACGATATTAGGCAGGTGGTTTTAATGTTGTGGCTGATCGGTGTACGTGCTTTTAGTGTGATAAAATTGCTAATCCTCTTCAACTCTGGTGCATTTTTGGGCTGCCGTCTGCAATTTTTCACTCTCAAATTTAAAAGCTCACCATACACACATAAAGTGGACTAACTGCATAAAATTGGCCACATTTTACAGAACAACACCCCCCCCCCCCCCCACGCACCCCTACACGTGCTGTTTTGAATTGAGATAAATACTTTATCTAACATGTAGCTTTTTAAAGAATATGGGACTTATGCCTTTATTGTGACACACATTTTTACCCTATTTGTGTAAAGTGACTCATATTTTCTCACAGCGACTTACATTTTTTAAATATTTATTAAATGCTTTCTTTAGATTTATTACAAAGACATTTAGTGAATCTTACGTTTCTTGTGTGGTGCAGATTTTTCATGAGAAAAGAGATGACAAGCCTCGGTTCATTATTTTTAATAGGTAGCAAATGCTGCAGTAATCCACTATCATCCTCATTAATAACAATAAATCCAAATGGTTAAAAATAAAAACTGTAAACATCCCCAGTATAAAAACATCCTCTCATGCGAACACCTTGAACACGCTACATTCATATCAGATACAATATTCACAAGCTCTTACTTTGAAAAATTAACAAACTGTGAAATATTATAAACGGAAGATTGAAATCAATTGAGATGTCAGGAGGCGCGTGCTGGCACCATTATTAACTTAATTTTCATCATGCACTTGAGTCTATTCACAGGTGGGCACCACTGCAGCGTTTCAGGGCATGCTCGCATGCATATGAGTTTTGTCCATGCCTGTTGGTGCTTCCACGTGTGTGTTTAAGGTATGTGCAAGTGTGTAGTGTGTGTAAATGAGTTAAAGTGAGAGAAAGCGGTACGTTCTTTTAATTTAATGGCATGGTTCCCTCTCTGTGGTCTCTGTAATGTTAAAGCTTGAGTTAATGAACATTCAGTGGCTGTGCTGCGTTTACGCAAAGACATCAAGCCTGGAGTGATCATTAATGTCCATTTTTTTCTAGGATTCTAACATTAGAGCAAAAAATTATGCCCTTAGAAGATTAGTTCACCTGAAAAATTATTCTGTATTTAAATTACTTCGCCACTGTGTCTTTCCAAACCGTATGCTGTTATTTTACCAACCCAGTCTCGTACAAGTCGGCTTGTGCAAAAATCCGACCGATGTTATTACGATTTTAACCCTAAATCTGAACCTTCACCCTTTAAGCTCGGATGGGCCACCAGGAGATGGCACCAAGTACATGACACAGACTCAATGATGACTCGAATGGCACAGAATGAAACTCATTCTGGGAAATCTCATTACTAAAATCATGTCTGCATGCTATGCAAACCTTTAGTCATTGTTGTGTTTGCATGTGTAATTAGTTCTTATGTACAATTATTATGATTTATTTGTTTGGAGAGGCTTTTAGAAACTTGGAGGCATTTTTTACACTATTAATTATATTTGTAATGCTATAACTTTTGATTGCTTTGTCGTATCAACACCATTTTTTTCTCAGTTACAGTTGACATGATTGGGAGTTGTTCAGAGCCACCTCTGAGATTTATAATGTAAAATCAGAAAAATAAGAAAAAGATTTTTCAGCAGTTTCTTAGTCTGAGAGTTGCAAAATTGATCATAATCTATATATCGATATCTATATATAATATCTTACAATAACGATATCTAATGATTAAGTCATCGATATTGTATTTTTCTGTGGGAAACAAAAGGAGAAATCTTTGAAGAATATCCTGGCTGCTCTTTTTCCATACAACGACAGTTTAGTGACCACGTCTGACATTTGACATTGTTTACAAATACAGCTGGTTTAAATATGCAGGATAGAAAACGAGAGTTGTTCTTCAGAGAAATCTATCGTACAACTTTAGAAGACTTAAAATATAGCGCAGAAGTCATATGGATTTCATGGTGGGTTTTTTTTGGAGAACAAAATGTTATGGTAAGATTGTTCAAAATGTCTCTGTGTTCCAAAAATAACGGCACAGAGGTTTGGAACAACATGAGGTTGAGTCAATTACAAAATGTAAATTTCTGAGTGAACTATTCCTTTAAGAATAGACTACAATGATTATTAATGATAGAAGATTAAACTATCACAGGCTACTGAATTCATGTGCACTCAAACAGCATTATTTACAGCAAGAAAACAGAAATGCAAGTACTTTGCTGATACAGTACGAATACTCTGCATTGTAAACATTTGAAATCTGTTTAAAGTGGACAGACAGACAGCTTCTGCAAATGTGATTTAATTTAATTGCACTGTGGTTTTGTTCTAAAATAGCAGTTTTTAATGGCTATCAATCCACGGGTGGCTTTGCTGTTTTTCTGACAACCACACGGATGTCATGAGAGACTTGCTGTCGATTAGAGTCTAAAATATAGGCAGCACATGTTATTTAAAGGGACAGTGCCCACAAAAATGAAATTTCTGTAATCTCTTTTTGTGTCATACGGGTTTGGAATGACAGAATTTTCATTTTTGAGTGAACGAATGTTTCCATGAAGTGTTTTAATTCACTGTATTGCTCTCGAATCAAGACAGAATAGACTACACAATCCAAGATAAACATAAAAACAAATCTTTACTGCCCTTACAATGTGGATATAATAGTATGCCTGAATGCTAGAAGGTGCTTTTTGTCATTTTGTCTCTTTGAGGCATCTTCCACCAAATAAACGTAACAGACGGTATTAAAGACAATAATATGTTCAGCAATCAAGAGCCACAGCAGGCCTGAATGCAGAAAAGTCGTTAATCGCTTGATTTATAAGCTCAATTAAGATGGATGTTATACGTTTCTTCAGGTAGGCCAGAAACATATGCAAGCACTTTACGCAAGTACGTGAACACCAGTGTTAATTTTTACACCGTTTTTTATTTTAGTCGTTTTGAATTTAGCCAATAATGATCAGATTCATTCATTTAAAATGGCATTTGTTTTTAGTCAACGCAAATAACATATTTTAGTTCACAAATATGTGCAACATGACAACAAAAGCATGTCAAACTGTAAAAGACCAAATATTCAAACATTTTGCATCAAATATAGAGTATAAAAATGTATCCAGAAAAAACTGTTTATATATAATTAATATAGTATACAGAAAAACAGTAATTAAGCTTACTGTATTTAGAAGTTACTGAGTTGTGAATTCTTCACGCTTTAGAGACTATTCCGTGTTTTAGACCATTTAGGATATTGCGTTACAATGCGTTTTTATTCTGACTAGCATGTAACCAGTGTTGGATGTAATCCAATTACAAAGCAATTAGTTACTGTCATATAATTACTTTTTACTCAAAAAAGTATTATAATGCATACAATTTTAAATTCTTGTAATCAGATTACAGTTACTGACTTTCAATTAATTTATTTACTTTTACTTTTAAAGTTATGCTTATTTCTAATATATTATTTATGTAAAATACATGAATTATGGCCCTGTAACGGTGAAGGAGAAATGTGAGGTGCTGAAAAATAGACATTATTTTAAAGTTGTTGAGGGGAAAAGTGTTTTTAAGAAGTAACTTAAATGTTAAGTAATTAGTAATGTGATTACTTTTTCCAATGAAGTAGTTAGTAAAGTAATCTGATTACATTTTTTTAGAAAGAATTAGTTATTTGTAGTGGATTAATATTTTTAAGTAACTTACCCAACACTGGCGTCATACGCGTCATTGTAAGCTGCAGATGTTATATTATTACGTGTATGTTGCGAATATAGCTGAAGAAAAAAAAAGAAAAAGATTGTTTTTCTCATCGTATTTCCATCAACGGTATGTTCTATCATGATGTGTCCTTTTCGTCTAGTCTTCGTTATTGTTGACGAAATCAAAAAACTAAACATTTCCGTGGTTATTTCATTGATGAGATTAACAGTGATGTACACAAACACATCTAGCTACGCAAGCTCGATTTCATGTGTTGTTGCGTTCCAAAATGTGTCAGAATTGCAATTCATAATACAATACAAGTATGCGTTCCAGCGATGTTTTCTTCTACGGTCAGTTTTCTCATTCAGGTCAACTGCTGTCACGGTGTAGCGACAGTTTGATGAGAATCCTGCTGAGAAAGTTAGTTAAAGATAGTTAAGATGTCAACATGTTAAAAGCTAGCTACCTGAATAATAACACATCTGGTTTAATGGCACAAACATTCAAAGGAAACTCTATCAACCCCTTGAGTACTACGGTTTCTTACCGCTACAGTAACAAAAGAACGCACATTACGTATTTACTAGGGCTGTAGATTTAACGCGTTAATTCGGTGCGATTAATTACATAAAAAATAATGCGTTAAAAAAAAAAATACGCAATTAATCATGTCCCCTCCAGGGGGCAGTAAGCGAAACTCCAGCTGTATAGGCAACACGCAGCTTATACAGAGAACAAACCGCACTTACTGACAGCAGACAGCACAAGATGAGAACACGTTCTTGCGTTCAAACACAGCTTGATGGAGCATAAATCCAAAGGCAGGGATATCAAGGCATGTTTTTCTACATTTCAAACTTCGTTTAACTTGACACAACGACCTAAAAAACGGTACATTTATGACGCAATGCAACTGAGATGCTCCAGAAGTGTTCGTCTGACACAGGTGTACATTGACGCGTCCTTAAACAAGCCTTTACAATAAATCTCAGACTGACTGACAAATTCAGTTGCAAAATTAATTGCTATGATGTTCAACAATATGCAAATAAACAATATATTGCATTCTAAAGCCACTTTTGTATTGTCTTTTTTAATGCTTAACTTGTGTGCCAAAATAATGTAATGCATTTTAATTATCTGTATTATTTTTTATTTTTATATATATATATATATATATATATATATATATATATATATATATATATATATATATATATTTATAATTATTTAAATATAACTATTTAAAATTATTTAATCATTATATATTGAATTATTGTTACTTGAGGGGTTTCTCAGCAAATATTTATGTATGCGATTAATTGTGATTAATTGCGATTAATTGCACTAAACAATTTGAATCGATTGACGGTCCTAGTATTTACAGAAGGACAGCGCTCTTGATTGCGTTGGCTATGCATCACATTTGTGTACTTGCGTAAAGTATGTTTCTAGCCTTTTTAATGACTGTTTGTTCATTTAGTGAGAATGCGTTTTTGGAGTTCAACCATTTCAGATGCGACTTTCGTACTTTTATTTTAACATAAGAAAATTCAACAAATTCTGACACCATTAAACGCTTACATAAATCTAAAGCCCTCATTTGCAATTTCATATTTATCCTGTAGTATTGTTGTACGATATTTGGATGTCCAGCAGAGAAGATACGCAAACAAACAAACAAACAAACAAACATAATACCATAATGCACAGCGAGAGTTCTGCATATCAGCTGAAGTGGCATGTGAAATTTCGTCACAGTGTTTGTAAGGCTCGTCTTCACCATGCTGAAGACGACAAGAACGACACGCAGACAAAAGCATTGCGGAAAGACGAAACGACAGGCGGACAGATCCACAGCAGGACTGGACGCGTCAACATGCAGAAAGGCAAAGTGTAAAGTACTTAAAGAGCGCAAACGAATCAAGCCCCAGAGTGTGTTTACAATTTAATATTCTATAAAACATGAGTGAGAGAGAGATTTGGAAGGGGGTATAGGTTACCCAAGTACTTCAAGGCCGCAATGCATTACAGGTGTGTGTTTGTGAAGGTGAGTATGCAACATGTGTACTCAGAATGCAGACACAATCTATTAGTGATGTGAAAAACATCATTGTGGGGAATATTGCAATATTAATTTAACATCATAACTGAGGCCGTTTTTCTGCGTTCACGTCATACCAGAGTTTCAGGCCACATCCACACTAATGTTTCATTATGTTATACACACTAGAACGCAATGCTAACTCAACCGAAAACTGAGCATTTCGAAAACGCTCTCCATAACACGCTTTGCTTTGAAACCGTCGTTTTCAGTTTCCCAACGTCATAGTTTTTCAAACAAAACACATTAGTGTGAATGTGCCCTTTGACTGGAATTACTAGGGATGGGTCAGAATGGTCGACTAGTCGGTAAGTTTATTGGTGAATTTGACTAGCGAAAATATTTATTCAGTTGTTTATTTTTAGCTTTAATAAAATGTAGCTGCAGTGCTTTAAAGGGGATACAATTAGGGACGTAAATTCTTTAGCATGCTGAAAGTCCAACAGTTACTGTTTGCACACTAAAACCCTATTCGAGAAGTTTATCGATTTTGAAAAGATGCAGTTTTGCACATTGCGCCTACTGCTAATTACAAGATGAAAACACTGAATGTTTTGAAAGAACAGACTTCTTGCAAGTCATGTCTTTTAGGCCACATTAATCAGTTCTCTTTTGAAAACTAAATGTTTTTTAGTTTCCAAACTAGTCATCATTTTCCAAAGTATGCAGTAATTGAGAGTGTTTTCAAAATGCTCCCTTTTTGATGGAGGAAAAACAGCGTTCTAGTGTGAATGAGATGCGTAGACGTAGCGAATTAATGTGTTTTTCAAATGAAAACGTATTTGTATGGACGTGGCCTTAAAAACAACCAAAATGGCAGCTACTATATATTCCTATTTGATATGTCATATCAAAGTTTTGCAAACGAATATATAGATTTAAATTAAAGCTGAATTATATAACTTTTTCGGTGTTAAAATACCTTCTTCTATTCCAGTTTAATATGCAGAGGCATACTTTAAAACTGTTAACACTGTGTCACTGTGGCACTATAAAAATTCCTGTTTGTTTTGAGTGACCCGCTTAGACCCAGGGCTATCTGTCGGGTTTTGTTGTTGTTTTGAACACTGCTTACTTTTGCAATTCCCTTCGGTGGCGCTAGTGTCGCAGAATTACATACTTCAGCTTTAATGTAGCGAAAAAGTATCAACAACAAAACCGCACATTGATCTATTTTAGAGTCATAAGTGTTGCCATATAAACGACACACTTCTAAATCCAAGGATGTGAATAACTCAAGAGTAGAATCTTGTAAATTCGCAAATTCAGACATGACGTGAACACAGAATTTGTCCTTGAGCATGCTTTGCAATCAGTAACATGACCTCTGATTGGTTGGGGAATGTGTTATGCACCAATCAGAGACCGTGTAACTGGTGTAACACTACAAAAGCTTTGTGCTAAATGTTAGGGCTCTCTGTGAATCTTAAAAGTGGCCCAAAGAGTGCAAAATAAAGTGTGTAGAATAAAATCTTTAGGACTTAAGAGTGTTTGTGTGTGTGTGTTTGAGAGAGAATATTAAAGTCAACATGAAATGGCATTCGCAACTCATTTAACTTCCGCAATGTGACACATTTGTGAGTGAACAGAATATTCGAGAAAAAAAAACTGTAACTTGGGACTTGATTTTATGCTTCAGGAACGGATTGGATGGTGAAAAGTGGGCGTGTCATCCCTGGTTACAATTTCCTTTTCAAACTGATTCTTACTTGCGATTATTGCCTGCATTACATTACAATTAACTGCCATTAAATTACTCTAACTGTTGGCAATAATTACCGACAACAGTAGCCAAAAACAATACTCTTTTAGTACCGAGCGGCTTTGGTGACGTCAGCTGAAAAAGAAAATAGTTTCAGAGGCGAAGCAAGTTATTGCATTTCAAATAATGTGCACTGATAAATGTGTATTAAGAAAGTAAATGGGGTCAATTTGATTTCATGTTGACTTTAAATGTATTTTATTATTGGGTTATACTGACATCATTATTTGCTTGAATCAAATTGCTTTAGTTCATGTGCAGATGTTGTGTATGTGTGTGCATGTCTTCTTATATTAACTGCAGTATGTTTATATGACTGTGTGTCTGTTTTGCAGCTGTGTGCTGTTCGACAGTTCTTGAGTGGCGTGTTAATACTTGATTGCTTTTGTATTAGCACAGTGTGTGTCTCTAGTGCCCCTTCAGGCTGTGAGGAAATCACAGTCTGATGTCTGGCCGGGTGCCGTACGTCGAGCCTCGCGGCTTTAGCTTCCTCTGCCCTCCTCCGCCGAGCGCTGGTCGGATTTGAGTTTGACAAACTCTTTGGCGACCTCGTCATTGTTGCGCTGGGAGAGTATTCGGAGCACGGTGAGACCCGTCTCGTCCATGTGAATGCGTTTGCCGAGCGGGAGCCAACACGCTGCGCTGCTCCGGGATGTCAAGTCCTTCAGCTGCAGAACGGCCACGCCGACGGTACGATCCTCACGAGCGAAACAATAATCCTTCACACAAACCTGCAGCTCGTAACCCTCAGGACCCAGCTCACTACCGAGCACACTAGAGAGGGAGAGAAGCCGAGAAAGATTGTTGATGTTGTGCACCACAGAAACAATGTGTTCAATGCCATAACTAGAAGTTCATCCGCCTAGAAAAGTAGTCCCTTCTCAAATACAACCAGTTTTACTTAAAGGAATATTCCGGGTTCAATACAAGTTCAGCTCAATCGACAGCATTTGTGGCGTAATGTTGATTACCAGAAAAATGTATTTCGACTCGACTTTCGACTTTTCTTTAAAAAAAGAAATACAAAAATCTGTGTTACAGTGAGACACTTACAATGGAAGTGAATGGGGCCAATTTTTGGAGGTTTAAAAGGCAGAAATGTGACTTCCATTGTAAGTGTCTCACTGTAACACAGATTTTTGCTTTATTTAAAGAAAATATTTTATTTTTGTGGTCATCAACATTAAGCCACAAATACTGTCGATTGAGCTTAACTTGTATTGAACCCCGAATATTGCAAAAAAGATCGCTTCCAGTCAGTCATTGACAAATGGACGAATTTACCCGAGTGCTCCCGTGACACCAGCACGATGGCACGTGAACTGATGCGTGACAGACACAGCCAATGAGTTGAAGGAACGTGCCAACGCGTCATGGGAGCACTCGGGTAAATTCGTCCATTTGTCAATGACTGACTGGAAGCGATCTTTTATAGTTAAAAAGCGCTTAAATATCGTACTTTTTTGCACACAAAATGATCGATTCGCTTTAGAAGACATTAATGTCACCGCTGGAGGTAGGATGGATTACTTTTATGCTGACTATCTGTGCTTTTTGGACCTACAAATATCTAATCACCATCCTCTCCCATTCTAAGGACCTGCTGAGACTGGATCTTTTTCTACAAATCTTCAAAAGTGTTTTGCAGAAGAAAGAAAGTCACACATCTCAGATGGCATGAGGGAGAGTAAATTATCAGATCGTTTTCATTTTTGGGTGAACTATCCCTTTAAGTGTCTGACATGATGATATAAATGGTTAGTCCAAGAGAAGGACATCATCAGCCTCTGTTGAAAACTTACAACTGGAAGGATTCGCTGAATTTCGGAGACCAGCTGTTGTTCTTCGATTTGGTGGCAAACTTCCTCTTCTTGTCACTCAGGTGAGGACCGATGATGTAAACCTCCACAAAGGGGCGGAATATTCCCTGCGTCTGCCAGCGTAGGTCATTGGCTGACACCACTGTCAATCAAACATGGGTAAGGATAGAAATGCACACACAACTCCAAGACCATGGCTGCATCCTAGTTTACTTACTCTTCATCCTAAACAGTATGCAAATCTAGTGACAGAGCATCCGAAATATCCCATAATGTATTGAAAATAACATGTCAAAGGTACACAAATGGTTTCTGTATAATTTACATTTTATGACTTGGTAGGATGTCAAAATACTGGTATACTATCTTTTTACATACTCAAAAGTATGTACTTTCCCATCACCATTAAATAACATATTGTCAGAGTGAATTGGGATGCAGTCCATGATTAAGAGGGCAAAATATAACGGTTATAAAATGCAGAGGCACCTTTAACTGTGATTTTGTGTCCTCCTGTGTTCGGTTCGCTGAAGATCTCCACAGTCATTGAAACCTCACCAACTGCATCATCCACGCCTGAGGCTAAACAACAGGGTCAAAGGTCAGGACAGAAGTTTCCAGAAAGACAAGGTGAACAAAATGTTAGACGTTTCTTTTTGATTGCTTACAGGGACTATACGGGGTCCATTCAAACATATAAGTGCTAATGAAACATTTAGTCACTCAAGTTATATCATATATTTTTATTTTTTTTTAAGCTTGATAGATTAGTCATGGTCACTTATGAACTGTTATGAAAATTATGATTCTTCAAAATTCTCCTTTTGCGCTTCACCATAATAATAACAACATACAGGTTTGGAACGACATGAGGAATTGTCATATTTGACCCCTTTCTTAAACCTCTCCCTTTAATGTGAGATATTGTGTTTGTTCCAGCAGAGGGCAGTGTTGGGTATTGAATCTCTAACCTTACAAAGCAAATGAAATGCATGAAAATAGGTAAACTTTAATCCAGCAGACCTCAGACACGTTTACTGCTCTTGTTTTAATAGATGAGATAAATGCTATGCACTAATATTTGTAATTTTTATAATTAGCAAAAGTAAAAATAGTTCCTTGCAAAATGGCATAGTTACTACAATTATAGTTACAGCTAAAATTATAATAAATGAATATGGGATCTCCTTCAAAGTGTGTTGGAAGATTTCAGAATGTTTTTTTAACCCTCGCAAGATTTTTATTCTTTTTGTCGAAATATTACTAACTAATTAATAACTACAGTCTTGACCAACACAAAATAGGTATCGTTTGAAAGCTTAGAAGCTCTACTTTATAATGCATGTAGACATTATGACCAAAACTGAACAAGTGCTTTGAAATTTGCAGACAAATCAGAAGTGTTCTGTTTTGATACTTTTATAAGACATTTTGCACTGAACATATTATTACAATCAGTAAAAACATCAAACTGATCAAATAGCCATGTGTCATATGTTGTTAGAAAGCTCTCAAAGAGAGCTAACGCATAGACAGAAATATAGAAAGTTATAATGAATTATATGTCTTTGACATTTAATGTTTCACGTGAATAGGTGTTGCTTATATGTCGCGTTTTTGCTTATAACTTCACGAAAAATAAAGAGAACATAAAACACCACATATCATTACTTAGAGGAGGTGATTATCTTTCAAATGAGTCTGCACCCAAGGTAATCGGATGAATAGATCATTAGATAATCCACATGAAGCACAATGTTACATATGGCCACCAGGAGATGGCGCCAAATACATGACACAGACTCAATGATGACTCAAATGACACAGAATGAAACTCATTCTGTGAAATCTCATTATTAAAATCATGTCTGCATGCTATACAAACCTTTAGTCATTGTTGTGTTTGCATGTGTAATTAGTTCTTATGTACAATTATTATGTTTTATTTGTTTGGAGATGTTTTTGTAAACTGGGATAAATTATTTTTTTAATGCTATAACTTTTCATTGCTTTGTCGTATCAACACAAAATACATTTTGGTTATGCCACTGAAACTATTTAGACGAGCTGAACGAGGCATTATCGGCTAACAGGCTCACACAAATATGCTAATAAACAATTTGCATATATTAATATGAATGAGCTGCTTAATGTAGGTAATGCACTTGTTCATTTAGTGGTTCAATGGTGAAGAGAATCAGTGAACACATACCCTTCTCTGGGTAAACGTCTTCACTATGAGTGTACCGCACGCCTTTACCTCCATGAACTACCTCAGAGAAAGAAGAGGAAGATTTAGGAGAAGATAGGAGAAATAAAATAAACAGTAAGAGCTATAAAATGAATGTGGATAGTATATCTCAGATCATTTTCACTTGGGAGAATTTTATGAGATATATTTGAGTTTATATTGAGAGCTCTGACTTTTGATTGCAGATTTTTGTATCTTGGCAAATCTGAGCACAGTTTGAGACATTGTTGAGATCTCTTCTGAAACTCCAGAGGAGACACATGTATGTGTGTGTTTACCCTGAGTGTGCTGCGAATGGACAAATTTCCTGATGAGTTTATCAGTAGCTTGTGTGTACAGTGACAGTGCATATCTCAAAGACTGAAGATCTGGACTCTTCTCCAAAAATGTCTTCTTCAAACCCACACCGCCTGCGTGGAAGTATTGCTGTTACAAACACAGACAAATAAACACCTTCAGTATCACATTCATAATCAGCTACACAATCAATGTAACAGGACTGATTCTGATTATGTGTGTTCACTCATACCTTTATAGTGTCCAGTGCGAGTTCAATGACTGCACACTGTTTAGGGGTCAATGCTTTGGCCTCTTCTCGCACCATGTGCTCCTAACAGACACAAATAAAATCATCTACACTACAGCGCACTTGTCAAAATCCAGTCATGAGTGCTGATTAAAGGCAAACAGCGATTAAGTTAAATGATGTTAAGAGATGATGCCATCAACGCACCTTCAGTTTGGAGAGCTGACCCAATTCTTTAGCAGCATTAAAGATGAGCTGTGTGCCCTACAAACCGTAAAGAGAGAAGAAAATAATGATTAATTAATGATTAAATTCACCACATCACTCACAATTATGAGCCGGTTCTTTTGAATCTTCAGCTCAAAACATACAGCACGAAGAGTGTAATGTGGTTCCCGAACAAATGACTCTTCTGAGCCGGTTCTTTTGAAACTTCACTGTGACACAAACAGCACGAACAGTGTTGTCTGGTTCCCAAACGAATGACTCTTATGAGCCGGTTCTTTTGAATCTTCAGCTCAAAACATACAGCATGAACAGTGTAATGTGGTTCCCGAACAAATTACTCTTATGAGCTGGTTCTTTTGAATCTTCAGTGCAAAAAATACAGAGCCACTAGAGCAGTGAAGTTGCTGAATGGATGACTCTTATGAGCCTGTTGTTTTGAATCTTCATCGTGAAACAAACAGCACGAACAGTGTTGTCCGGTTCCCGAACGAATGAATCTTATGAGCCGGTTCTTTTGAATCTTCAGCTCAAAACACACAGCACAAAGAGTGTAATGTGGTTCCTGAACAAATGACTCTTATGAGCTGGTTCTTTTGAATCTTCAGCTCAAAACATACAACACGGATAGTGTAATGTGGTTCCCGAACAAATGACTCTTATGAGCTGGTTCTTCTGAATCTTCTGTGCAAAAAATACAGAGCCACTAGAGCAGTGAAGTTGCTGAATGGATGACTCTTATGAGCTGGTTCTTTTGAATCTTCAGCTCAAAAAATGCAGCGCGACTAAAGCAGTGCAGTTGCTGAACGAATGACTCTTCTGAGCCGGTTCTTTTGAAACTTCACTGTGACACAAACAGCACAAACAGTGTTGTCTGGTTCCCGAACAAATGACTCTTATGAGCCGGTTCTTTTGAATCTTCAGCTCAAAACATACAGCACGGACAGTGTAATGTGGTTCCCGAACAAATGACTCTTATGAGCCGGTTCTTTTGAATCTTCAGCTCAAAACATACAGCACGGACAGTGTAATGTGGTTCCCGAACAAATGACTCTTATGAGCCGGTTCTTTTGAATCTTCAGCTCAAAACATACAGCACGGACAGTGTAATGTGGTTCCCGCACAAATGACTCTTATGAGCTGGTTCTTTTGAATCTTCAGTGCAAAAAATACAGAGCCACTAGAGCAGTGAAGTTGCTGAACGGATGACTCTTATGAGCCGGTTGTTTTGAATCTTCAGCTCAATTGACTTCTGTCATGTCAAACTCGAAATGAACCAAGAACTGTTACTGTTATGTAATGTTGTTCTTAAGGATCCTGAGACTTAAAGAGAGAGAGAGAGAGAGAGACAGAGAGACATACAGTATAACCAAATAAAATATGTTAACACATTTTTTAATTATTTTTTATTTAATATGTAGTTACAGTAAGACCAATTATTGGATTGGATTTATGCCTCTAAAAAAATCTTTGAAAAGTCAATTTGTATCATATTCTCTGTTGAAATCTGAAATGATCTTCTGAAGGCATTAAATACAGTACAAACTGCATTTCTTATTTCCAAATATTTCTTCCTCAAAAGTAAGAATCGTTAATGGAACCGTTAAAGGGGTAATTAATTATTTTAATATGTTCCTTGAGGTTCTCTTATAATATATGTGAAGATTTTGCACAAAAAACAGTCATATATTTGTAAAACATGACAATTTTCCAGCCTCATTCTGACCCTCTGTCAGAAACGTTTGGTTTTGGTGCTGCTTCTCCTTTAAGACATGACAGTACACGCCCACTGTTCTGATTGGCTCTCTTCTCTTGACTGACCTTCCCTCTCCTTGCCATCTCATCTCGCTACTGGGCGGGGCTACGAAGGTGATGAAGCGTAAAGTAGGCGTTGACGTGTTGTTGTGGAGGCGGTCAGATGCAAATGTCTACCACAGTATGACATCACAATATGGAGGAAGTTTTGAGTTCTGAAACTTACAGTATGTTTTTATAATACAATGACCTCTTATATTGACCTCTTACCTCTCATAAAATTTTAATCCTCATGTCAGGACCCCTTTAAGGAATCGGAATGGTTAAGGAAACCAGAATAGTTAAATTCCTTACGATTCCTACCCTAATCAGCACTGAGGCTGTGGATTGGGCAATATGCAAGTTGGTGTTTTGACAAGATATGTGACTTTTTTGTGACCCATTTAGAAAATCATTTGTGATAGTCTGTCACTGATATCAGCATTAAAGTTATTTGAGAGTGGTTGCACAGAGAAAGAGGAAGTGGAGGACAGGAGATACAGGAAGTACAGGCTGAGTGCTGTGACACGAGGAGAGGCATCCGAAAGTAATTAAAGAAGAGACAGTCTGTCGTGCACCATGCTAGAGTTATAAAGAGAGAGAAATGGTAGGGATCTTGTTGCAGGGCGACAGAATCAGACTCATCAGAAGTGGAGCTGATGTGAAAAGTGTTGAGACACACTGTTATACTTACAATTATCTGGTGAATGATGAGAGAATGATGATGATGAAAAAGAGCAAATCAGAGAATGAAAATCACAACAACATACACACATCCACTTATATACACACACACACACACACACACACACACTAGCTATCTAAATGTTTCTATTGTTTTAAGATAACCATAATTACTACAGACAAGCACTGATGTCACCAATCCCTCCTATTATTTCACCTCTTATCTCTCAACACCCTCCAATCATTTATTTATTTATTTATTTACATAAAATCGTGAAAAGACTGACAAATTCAAATTGTAAAAACAAATCATGGAAATACACAAAATCATTAAAAGTCATCATGAAAATAAATAAAATAATAAAATGTCATTAAATAAAAATAAAAATAAATCATGAAACTACATACATAGCATTGTAAAACACAGTGGAAATAAAATAATAAAATCACGGAAATAAATAAAATCTTATAAATAAAAATCATTAGAATTCATAGAAAGAAAAAATCATAAAAAGTCATGGAAATAAAATTGTAAAAAAAATTATGGAAATGTACAAAATCACAAAAAATATTAAAATGCCAAGTAAATACATAAAATTGTAAAAAATAATGTAAATAAATACAATCAGAAAAATGAATGTTATTAAATAAAATTGTAAAAAATAAGTGAAATATCTCTGCAATTGTAAAAAGTCATGGAAATAAATAAAACCATTAAAAAATAATTGGAATAAAAAAATGAATAACATAAAATTGAAAAAAGTAATAGAAGTAAATAAAATAATGAAACATCATAGAAATAAAATCGTAAACATTTGTGGAAAGAAATAAAATCATAAAAAATAATGGAAATTTCTGTAGTGAATATAATTAGTTTTCTCAAACATATGTCATTGGCTATAAATTGCTCCTTTTTTTACTATAAAGTGATTAATAGAACCTACCTTAATGACTAGAAATGTTGTTGGAAGGAAATGCATGTCAAAAAATGTAGAAGCCTTGTACCATGGTACTGTTTGATTACAATATTCATATACCATGGTACTTAAAAGGTATGCAACATACTTCAAAGAATACTGTGGTATTATCATCATGATAGTGTCTAAAAAAGCACTGTATAATAACGGTAAACCCATGGTTCATTTTATCGTGATACTGCAGTACTTGTGGGGTGTATGAGTGTTGTTGTGTTTGTGTGTGTCACGCACATACACACACCGTTTGGTCGGTCAACAGTGGAAGGACGATGGTTTTCTCCATTGTATTCATGACCAGTTTCCACAGTTCCTTCAGCACTCTCTTGAGGACGGTCTTCTCACAGATCTTAGCGAACAGAGTCAGACTGAAAGAGAAGTTCAGATCAGACACACATCCAAACATCATTATAATGATTAACACTGAAAAAACAATCTAATGTGAACACAGTCACGGTGTTGGGGAGCAGCACCAAATTAAATTGTAAATATAATGACTGTTTCCAAACATGTTTCCCAAACCCTCCCTTTATTCTTTCGTTGTTTACACACACAGGTAGGAACTTTAAAGCTCCAAAAAGCACATAAAGGCAGAAAAGAAGTAGCCCATACGACCCCAGGGGTTTAATCCATGTTTTTTTAAGTGATATGATAGGTTTATGTGAGAAACAGATCAATATTTAAGTCCTTTTTACTATAAATTCTCCTCCCTGACCAGTAGGTGGCGATATACACAGTAAGAATGCGAATTACCAAAAGGAAAAGAAGTTAAAGTGGAGATTTATAGTTAAAAAGAACTAAAATATTGATCTAGTTTAAAATAGTAGCTTGTAGCTTGGAAAACTAGTTTCATAGTCGCTTCCCCAACACTGTACAGTAGAGATGATGTGTTATCTGTGACTCTCACTTGCTGTCCAGGAAGTCCATGATGGGCTGCAGAACATTGTCGGCGTCCTGCGCTAAGTTTCCATTACCATTAGCAGGTACGTTAGCTCCTTTCACCTGACTAAGAATATCACCCATTTGCCTCACACTGTCCTCAATGTGTGGCTGAAAACTGGAGAAGAGACGAAATGTGTTAAAAAAAAACCTTGAACCAAAACAACCAGATCTGAGGTAAATAACAACATAACAAACTGTGATTTAAAACCAAAAAGTATTACAAAATCTGAAGGTACAAGACTGTGCACTGAACATCTTTAATGATGGAATGAATGACAGTCCTGTTTAGCATTGTAAAGTATTGCTGAGATTTTTGTTTCCAACATATAGCGATTTCTCTGATTGGTACATTGGTGAATCGCTTCAGAATTATTAGATAGTCCAGTTCTTCACTGGAGTTTCTGCTATTAAACCAGTTTCAAAATTATTACTGACTTTTGGCTTCTAAAGAAGCATATATCACCACTTAATCTCAGAGCTCATAGTAGGTCTGTATTAACTCTTTAATAATTGTCAAAATGTTTATAACTACAGTCTTGACCAACACAAAATCGGTATCGTTTGAAAGCTTAGAAGCTCTACTTTATAGTGCATGTAGACATTATGACCAAAACTGAATGAGTGCTTTGGAATTTGCAGACAAATCAAGTGTTGCGTTTTGATAATTTATAAAAAATGTATATAAGTATATGTCTTTGTCAGTTATGTTGGTGTTGCTTATATGCCGCATTTTTACTTATAACTTCACGAAAAATAAACAGAACATAAAATATCAAATCATTACTTAGAGGAGGTGATTATCTTTTAAACGAGTCCACACACAAGATAATCGGATGTATAGATCATTAGATAATCCACATGAAGCACAATGTTACATATGACCACCAGGAGATGGCGCCAAATACATGACACAGACTCAATGATGACTCAAATGACACAGAATGAAACTCATTCTGTGAAATCTCATTATTAAAATCATGTCTGCATGCTATGCAAACCTTTAGTCATTGTTGTGTTTGCATGTGTAATTAGTTCTTATGTACAATTATTATGTTTTATTTGTTTGGAGAGGATTTTGAACACTAGGATAAATTATTTTTGAAATGTTATAACTTTTGATTGCTTTGTCGTATCAACACAACATTTTTCTCAGATACAGTTGACATGATTGGGAACAAAACAGAAGCAGTTTTTCTGAGCCACTTTATTTACACCCAGAGATATATAATGTCAAATCAGAAAAAAGTAAACTTTTGGCTCATTTTTTTAATTTTTCAGCAGTTTCTTAGATTGAAAGTCTGAGAACGTAACATAATCTATAATCATAATTTTTTTGGAAAAGTTTTCTATACAATGATACCAAACAATCCTTGTTTTTTTTTTTTTGTTTTTTTATGAGTTATAAACCTTTAATTAGGGGTATACCAATGAAACCTTTAAAAACACCTTCAGAACTAAAAGGGTTAAAACGTTTATGTGTTATTATTAAAAATCAAGTTCTCTATTGAGAAAACTAATGGGATTTTAAAGTCTGAAACCCAATTGTTGTGCTTCATAAATACCCCAAACCCACCTGACTGCAAATATCCTGCTAAGATCATCCATCACGTTGTTCAGTTTGATCTGCAGATCCTTCAGGAAGTCACTGGCCTCCACGTTTAACTGCAGAAAAATTGCACGCAGAATTATGATTCAGATGTGTTTATATAATTATAATTATTACTCAAATTTCCAGCTATTATCAATCTGTTTAACACTGAGGCTCCACCCTCTTCTGAAATCCATCAAATCTTTTTAATATTCATTGAGGGACCTCAAAGTTCTGTGAATATATTGAGTATTCGATATGTGTAATGCCATCCAGCATCAAATGGACAATTACAGCTGCAAACATTCATAACGCATATGAATTATGCATTAGGTCATGAATACTCATGGATGTGATTGTTGGTCAGGGAGTATTTACGAGATGAGAAAGTGAGAATAATGAGCTATCTTTGTACATGTCTGTTTGAAACGTGTGGAATTTTATACAGGAAGTAAGAAAGAATGATTCTGTTACTTAGACAGCAATTTAAGACGTTATAGAAACAAATGAAGGTAACTCCAAAATGCATTGGAAAAGTTAAGAGAAATGTTGACTACAAATAAACGTATATTTCATTCAATGCTGGTGCTATTTTCACAATAGTGTCGCTTTTCCAGTAACAAGCTGCTTTTTCCAACAAATAGAGCTGTAGTCACATACGGAAGCCCTGAACCGCACCGCGGAAAACATTTTTTCACTAGGTGATTTTTTTAGGTGTCTTAGTCCTATGTCCTGAGCCTATGTCCTACTTTTTTTTTTTCTCTCAAATGTTTTTTCTCTATCAAAAAAAAAAATTATATATATATATATATTTTTTTTTTTCGAATTTTTTTTTCTCTCCTCAAGCGGTAACACATTAAATTTTTTTTATTTTTTTTTTTATTTTTTTTTGCTTGCTAGCTAACAATTAGCATGCAGTACCAACCTCGGCCACCAGGTGCCACTATCAGTAATCAGGAAATCTTACAAGGTAACAGATGAAGTGATCTCGACTTGTACTTGATCTGTTGATTTATAGTTGTATAATACTCTTAACAAGAATGTTTTGCAAATATTAATCAAGCAAAGAAACCTATATAATGTTTGAGAGTCTACAAATACATTGAATGCCACAATTAAATGAATATACCTCAGGTTACATATATTTCATATGGCATTCATTGTCAAGTGTGTAACAACGGGAGTTATTTCTAGTTGTTTGATGACATTCACCACGTGGGATATAGATGCTGATATTGATAATGTGTTTTTTTTAATTTGTTGACCCATGTAAACATGCTAGATAGATGTCTTTGCCCATTTCGACGCCTCTCACTGTATTAGGCTCAGTCACAATGCATATCCTTGAGAATTTCACAGACCGAGGGACAACCAGACAGCTGGACGATGTTTGAACAGAAAGCGCACACCGTTTCCTCAAGCAGCTCTGCATCTTCTTTTAACTCGACATTGATTTGGGCATCGCTAACATGAGTCATGCCTCTAAACATAGTATTTAAAACTGAAAACACATGCAAAGACATCTATCTAGCGCACGTTTACATGGGCCAACAAAATGACTCATGTGTTGCCTCTTCAGGAGAAAAAAAAAATGTAGGTGAAAAAAAATTATTTATTTTTTTGAGAAAAAAAAAATTTATATATGAGAAAAAAAAAATATTTGTAGGACATAGACTCAGAAAGGCACTGAGACCTAATTTCACCTAGTGAATTTTGTTTTTCGCAGTGCGGTTCAGGGCTTCCGTAGTCACAGAACGCTTTATTTGTCGCATTGTATTGTGAACACAGTGAATGAGGTGAGCGAGTATTCAAACATGCTCACCTGAACGGTCCTCTCTCTCAATATATATCACTGGGAAATCCAAATCATTTAGGTGAATTGGTTCCTTTGGACAGTTCATTTAAATAAACCATTCAATTATATTTAGCTATTCTAACTCCAATCCATTTTCATGAGTCGGTTCATTCGGACGGTTCATGTAAATTAACTAGTTCACATAAATGATTCACTGATTCACTTGAGCCCCTGCACAGCCTTGAAGGGACTTAAAGAGACTTTGTTTTCATTTTTTAAGCGAAATATTAATTTAAAGGAATAGTTAACCTAAAAATGAGAATTCTCTCATCATTTACTCACTCTTATGCAGTCTCAAACTCAACTTTGACTTTATTTCTTCCATGGAACACAAACGAAGATATTTTCATTGATGTAAAATGTTTATATACATACAATGCATGTCAACAGGGTCCAAAACATAAAACCCCATAAAGGCATCATAATGGTAATCTATACGACTTGAGTGGTTTAATTCATGTCTTCTGAAGCATCTATGAAATCTATGAAAATGTCTTCATTTGTGTTCTGCAGAAGAACGTCATACGAGTTTGAGACAGCAGGAGTAAATGATTCGAGAATTATCATTTTGAGTGAACTATTCCTTTAAATGCTGCTGTTTATTACTCTATTTTGACTCTAGTTTTATTAGCTTATAGGGCTGGGTGTTGATACAGATTTCCTGATTCGATTCCGATTCACAAGCTCTTGATTCGATTCCTATTTTGAATCGATTTGATTCGATAAGGCATATTTCAGTTGTCTCCGCGTCTGAGACCGTCAATCTGCGCATCTTATCACGTGGCTTGTTGAGCGCGTTACCGCGAAGACGTAGCGCATGTGGAGGCTTCACGCTATTCTCCGCGGCATCCACGCACAACTCACCACGTACCCTACCGAGAGCGAGAACCACATTATAGCGACCACGAGGAGGTTACCCCATGTGACTCTACCCTCCCTAGCAACCGGGCCAATTTGGTTGCTTAGGAGACCTGTCTGGAGTCACTCAGCACGCCCTGGATTCGAACTCGCGACTCCAGGGGTGATAGTCAGCACCAATACTCGCTGAGCTACCCAGGCCCCACATTATGAAATTATTAATTTTAAAATTTTTATTTCATCATTAGTTCTTCATCATTTTGGTCACATTTTAGATTTTTTTTTTTTTAAATGCACAAATTCCATGTATTCCATCAATAAATATGATATGATGTCTTAAATAAAAGATAGGATAACTTGCAGATATTATATTGCATATATACATTTTGTTACATTGTAATTGTTTACATGCATAATTTGTCATTTTGGCATAATCTCAGCATCTGGAACCTTTTTAATTCGACACTGAATTTTACTTTAAGATACTATGTGAATTCAGATAAAATTTAATTAACAACTTATTTCTATAGGACTAGTTATTATATACGGTAGGGCATTTTACTGTATTAACATTGCTTTCAAAATACCATAGTTACTGTCATTACTGTAAAATCGTGATAAATGTAAGCAAGGGTGATGATGTGTAATTTAATTTTTTTTTATTTTGGTGCATGCAGAGTGTTGTCTTGTTTCTCCGTCAGTCAGGGCCGGACTGGGACATAATTTAAGGCCGGGAGTCTTACACTCATCCAGGCCACCCAATAAACCCACAACAAATTTTAAAACCACAGCTGATGTTGAGAATGATGATTTAACAATACACTTTACGCTAAGGTTGTATACGTTAACACATAAACATGTAACATTCCAAATTAGGTTTAAAGACATTATAATGAATATTTTTTAATGCATTTGTTCATCTTAAAGTTAACTTATACATACTGTTCATTGTTAGTTCATGTTAGTTCTTAATGATGTTACATTACCAATTTTTAATATTAAACTGTATTAGTACGTGTAGAGATGAACATAAAGTATTGTTCATTTTTCATGTTAATTGATTATGTAATGTTAATAGTTACACAACCTTATTTCCACGTGTTACTGATACATTTAATGGAAAGCAATCAAACAATGCCTCCATGGGTAGATTACCCAAGGTGTATTATCATGCACTTTCTCAACGACTTTGTTCACTGAATAGTAAATACCTGTCCTCTTTGTTCTCTTTCTCTGATTCATCTTGTCTTAACTGGTGATTGACATCTCAGTACAAAAGGATTTATTTATTTGTTGTAAATATCACTCCATGTTGCGATTATTTGCTATCATTATAGGGCCTAATTGAACTTTCACATGGATCAAACGTAGTGCTTTTTTTAAAAAAGAAACATGAATTGATTGGATTTATTTATTCTGTATGACATGAGCATTTATCTGATTTTAATTTCAAATAAAACACTATGGTATTGTTTCTTTCTTTTTCTTGCTACCTTCAATGATGACTCTGAGAGAGAAAACGCACCCACAGCCTATTGTTGCTATAGTAACAAACGCAACTTCCACAGGTAAAACGCGCTCTCTCATTATTTTTCGTTATTTCAGCAGACAGCATGCTTCATACATTCGAATCAACAGCATTTAGTTAAAGAGGGCACACTTTGTCATTTAACTGAACTGTGCACAACCATTTAGGCACTTGCTCTGTGCGCTCTGTTCATGTACTGAATGAATGAATGCACGTCCTTGAATGAGTGGGGTTTTCCGTGCATTTACTTGAACTGCTCAGGCACTGACAATGGTATGACACATTTTAGGGGTGGCCCAGATTAGTCAAGACTAGCGGATTCGTGATTTACTATCGATTAATTATCGAATGCCAAATTCAGAAATCACTTGATTGGCAGTAAGATAAAATAATAATGAATAAGTAAATAAATAAATAAAAACAAGTGGGGCAGCGGGCCCAATCAGTCGCCAGGCCACCAGGATCCCCCCCGCCGCTCCTGATGGCCAGTCCGGGCCTGCCGTCAGTGCTGAATAGAACGTCGTGGTTTCCAGCTGTTTGAGAGGTTTGAGTTCCTCGATAGCGCTTTAAACTAGAAATGTTCAAAATTCAATTGGATTTCAAGTTTAAAAGTCTGCGACACAATATCAAGGATTTCAGAAGATAGGATGCTCCCTTGCTCCCTATTTAGTGAATGACTTAACCTCCAGTGTGCTGTCTGTCTGCACTGGTCTCAGAACAGTTTGAAATGCACCATATTTGCATCCTAACTCCATATAAAGCCTCTGAAAGACAACATTTTTCAGCTTTTGGATGAACCCATTGATCTCAATTTGATAATGCACAGTGAATATATGGATTTCTATGGAAAAAATGCACTTAAGTATACATTAGTGTACATTGTGTTTATCAGAACGCCGTTTCACGATAAATCTCTCAAATATAATAAATGGCATATCGGATGAAACTAGAGACTCTAATCTTTTGACTCGAACAGGTTTCAGTGTAAAAACTTAATTAGGTTTCTTATCAGATGTAGTTTTGTTGGCGTTTAGACCAAACACAAACTCCTCTGCGATCGACGTCATGTTGTTTTGTCACATGACTTGGTGTGATGAAATTTTAACCCCTTTACTGACAGCACAGAGTCTCCTGAACTGAGATCAGTTGGTTTAAATTAAATTATCCGTTGTGTATAGCAAAGCCAAAACACAACGTCCATGCATTTGGATGTGGGGCCACACAAGGTTAAGTTACAAATAGCCTGTGGCTTGGGAAACTACAGTTTCAAAGTAGCTTCCCCAACACTGATTAGAAATACCTCAGGGTAATTAAAACTGTAATTTACTGTTGGATGACTCAGAAGAGAAGGTGGAATGGATGGATAATGGAAAGGTTGCTAAATTGGAGAGATTTATGAATAGTGGAGGGCTGGAGTGTTTAGATGTTGGTGCATGATACAAGTGAATTCAGTCCTTTTAAAATCACTGGATGGGTGACTGGAAGCCCTATTCAGGCAGGATTCGTTTTATATGGGGACGTGGGTATAATGCAATAATTAACTGAGCCTCTCAGTGATTTTAATCCCGTGCAAATCGGTCATTCCAGTCATTTTTCCAGACTGCGCACTTTTGCGCCGGCAAACATAAAACACGTGAAACATGTGACGAGGAGGAGGGCGTGGTCGGACCATGAGGGTACATGGCCGGCGCTGAATCAGCTGATCAGCGGGAGAGCGAGATAAAGGGGAGCCAGAGACGCCTATTCGAGAGAGAGAGAGACACACACGCTGGTATGTGATAGCTGTGCAGTGTGTGTAAACCTCACTCCCCTGGCCTCAAGAGGTGCACTAGCGACTGACGCTAGAGGCTGCAGCCTTTAACCTCCTCGTTAGCCACCCGCCTCCCATGCCGGAGACCCCGGTTCGAATCCCGCTTGGAGCGGGACTGGTTATAATAGTATAACTCAGATCATTTGCTCTATGAGGAATTTCATGAGAAAGGATTGAGCTCATATCGAGATCTCTAACTTTTGATTGAAGACTTTGGTATCTTGGAAAATCTGAGCACAGTTTAAGACATTGTTAAGATCTCTAAAGGACACATGTGAGATTACTGGGGTCTTTTTCTCAGGAGAAACATTTGAGAAGCAGGAGACTTCAGCAAAAGTCTTGCTCTCCATTAAAGCTGAAGTGTGTCACTTTTTCAGTGTTAAAATACTTTTATTCCAGATTAATATGCAGAGACTTAACTATAAGTAAGCCATTCATAGGTTCATTTTCCTGAAAACTGTAAGCACGGTGTCTCTGTGTTTGTTTTAACGACCCGTATTAAGAGAGACAATAACACTGACTCGACCAATGCCGTGAGTTGGGGGCGGGACTATATGGGACATGTTCAGAAAGCGGTTTTGAAAACGTTTATTTTTGCGATTCCGTTTGGTGGCGCCAGAAATTACATACTTCAGCTTAACGCAAGTTTTACAGAGTGTTTGTAGATGGACTCACGTCTTTTCCTCCCATAGCCTCAAACATCTTCTCCAACTGAACTCTCAACTGCTGGATATTATTAATAATGATGCAAGGCTGAAAAAAAAAAAAAAAAAAAAATCAAAATAGAGGAAGTTAAAAAAAAGACGTTAGATAAGGAAACACAACATATATACTGTAACTAACAGATAAACACAGATATCTTCCATATATTCCTTCACATAGATTTCCTGCATCAAAACTGAGGAATAGTGTTAAATGTGACAGCTTAATTTAGTTGTGCAAGCTAAATGAGTCTCACTAGATGTGTGTGTCTGTGTTTGTGTGTGTGTGTGTGTGTGTGTGTGTGAGAGAGAGAGAGAGAGAGAGAGAGAGAGTTCTTCCTCTGGGAAAAATTTAAGTGAGTCCCTGCAGACAGCTAATTACTGTATTTCCATCTAATTCAATTCATAACACACACACACACACACACACACACACACACACACACAATAGTGTCAACATTACACTGCAGAAGCAGCTCCATTCAGGCACACCTCAAGAGACAAACGTGAAATGAGCCATGTGTGAAAGTTTATTTTAAATGTCATATTATAAATGTAAATGTATTAATGTAACATACCACTTTCTCCTTCTTACAGTGATTGGGGAAATCCTTGGAAATGATGTCAGCATATGACAGAAGAACATTTCCAATAGTCTGAGAGAAAAAAAAAAAACAATAAAGAAATTGTTTACAATTGATTTTTTATTAGATTTTGCATTTCAATAATGAGAATTTTGGGGGAAAATGTGCTTAACCCTTTAGGCTATGAAGGTGTTATTTATTTATTTATTTTTTATCCCCTTTTCTCCCCAATTTGGAATGCCCAATTCCCACTACTTAGTAGGTCGTGGTGGTGGCGCGGTTTCTCACCTCAATCCGGGTGGCGGAGGACAAGTCTCAGTTGCCTCCACTTCTGAGACCGTCAATCCGCGCATCTTATCACGTGACTCGTTGTGCATGACACCACGGAGACTCACAGCATGTGGAGGCTGATGCTACTCTCCGCAATCCACGCACAACTCACCACACGCCCCATTGAGAGCGAGAACCACTAATCGTGACCACGAGGGGGTTACCCCATGTGACTCTACCCTCCCTAGCAACCGGGTCAATTTGGTTGCTTAGGAGACCTGGCTGGAGTCACTCAGCATGCCCTGGATTCAAACTCGCGACTCCACGGGTGATAGTCAGCGTCAATACTTGCTGAGATACCCAGACCCCCTCTGAAGGTGTTTTTAAAGATTTCTTGTGTCAGTGGCATACCCAAAATTAAAGGCTTATAACTCTTAAAAAAAAAAAAAAAAAAAAAAAAAAAAAGGATGGTCAAGTGTTTGGTATCATTGTAAAGAAAACTTTTTACAAATTTTATTGATATAGATTATGATACATTCTGAGACTCTCAGCCTAAGAAACTGCTGAAAAATCACAAAAAAATTGACCCAAAAATGTACTTTTTTTCTTTTTTTTCTTATTTGACATTATATATCTCTGGGTGTAAATAAGGTGGCTCCGAAAAACTGCTTTTGTTTTGTTTCCAATCATGTCAACTGTATCTCAGAAAAATGTTGTGTTGATACGACAAAGCAATCAAAAGTTATAACATTACAAATATAATTTATCATAGTGTCCAAAAACATCTCCAAACAAATAAAACATAATTGTACATAAGAACCAGGACTCGAGTTGAGGTGGGATGTGAGGGGATGGCATCCCCCCTGTTGCAAGAAATGCCAAAAAAGCATCTCCCTTGTAAAACCACCATCCCCTCTTCCCATCCCCTTTAGATCAGTTGTGTCATGTATTACTTAAGAACTAATCATGCAAGTAAAATATTTAATTTTCTACGTTTGATAAATAACAGACTTTAAATAACGGTGATTTGCTGGTCAGAATTAGATTTCGACATGCGTAAGGTTGCCAGATTTCTATAGGTGAATTCCCCCAATTAAATCTTGACAGCTGTACTGTTTGGAAATATTCTGTCAGGGTGAAGCTTTAGTCACGCAATTTGGCAACCATGAGCGCGCAAGCTCTCTCTCCATTGCGAAAAGACGGCGGTTTTCTGAAAACACCGGCAGGTATGTCGGAGTTTAGCGATGGGTTGATTTGTCCTTCCTAGTGTTCACATTAAAGTTATGCACGGAAAGTAATGCAAGTTTTCTGATGAGCATATACCATAATAGCATATTTTCAAGTCATATTGATATTTTTTTATCAACAGTATAAAAAGTCTAATTAAAAGCTAAAAGAAATGTTTGCATGACTAGTGCAGAATAATCTTTTATTGTTACTTCTTAAAAAATTAAGCAGTAAAAACAATTGTGTATCTGATATTTATTTTGACATTTTTATGAAAAGGTACAAAAGTCATGTGGTGTAACGCTGAGAAAACGTTATATTTTTGACTAAAAAATGCATAATATTTATATACATAAAAATGACCTTGAAAAATTTATTTGAAACCTTTTTAAATTAATGATGAAGTTGTTTATACTCTTATGTATTCAAGGTGCAAAGGAAGCATTATTATACTATATATATATATATATATTGATGGTTACACCACATGACAATTTAAAAGTTTTAAATATTTTGGTAGAAAATGCTATAAAGGTTTGTATGAAAAAAATATATGAAACCAAACTGGACACAAAGATTACATTTCTGAGAACTTGACACGTGTTTTAAACTAGATTTTAAAAAGATTTCTCATTTTAACACCTTAGACAACCTTATTTGTCAATGACTCATAAGTACTGGACCAAAAAAAAAAAAAAGAAATCTTTAACAACACCATCCCCCTTTAAATTCTTTTACAAGTCGACCACTGATAAGAACTAATTACACATATAAACACAACAATGACTAAAGGTTTGCATAGCATGCAGACATGATTTTAGTAATGAGATTTCACAGAATGAGTTTCATTCTGTGTCATTTGTGTCATCACTGAGTCTGTATCATATATTTGGCGCCATCTCCTGGTGGTCATATGTAACATTGTGCTTCATGTGGATTATCTAATGATCTATGCATCTGATTACCTTGTGTGTGGACTCGTTTGAAAGATAATCATGTCCTCCAAGTAATGGTCTGTGTAATTTCATGTTCCTTTTTTTTTGCATGAACTTATAAGCAAAAACGCAGCATATAAGCAACACCAACATAATTGTCAAAGACATATACTTAGGTATTACTCACTATATTTTTATCTGTGAGTAAAACAAATAGGCTGGTTGGATTCTACTCTTTGAGAGCTTTCCAACAACATATGACACATGACTATTTGATCAGTTTGATGTTTTTACTGATTGTAATAATACTGTATATACAGCGCAAATTTATTTTAATAAATTATCAAAACTGAACACTTCTGATTTGTCTGTTAATTTCAAAGCATTTGTTCAATTTTGGTCATAATGCCTATATGCATTGCAAAGTACAGCTTCTAGGATTTTAAACGATATCTATTTTGTGTTGGTCAAGACTGTAGTTATTAATATTTTGACGATCATTTTTTTCTCGCAGGCCAATCCAAGCATAAAGGGTTAATTGTCATTAAAACAATGTCATTATTACAACAATCGTAATGGTTCTAAATATAAGCTTCATTGTTTTAATGCACAATATATATATATATATATATATATACACACACACTACCGTTCAAAAGTTTTGAAACACTTGACCGAAATGTTTCTCATGATCTTAAAAATCTTTTGATCTGAAGGCGTATGCTTAAATGTTTAAAATTAGTTTTGTAGACAAAAATATAATTGTGCCACCATATTAATTTATTTCATTATAAAACTAAAATGTAATAAAAAAAAAAAAAAGTTTTTGAAATTGATGACTTGGACCCAATAATAAAGAAAAGCAGCCAATAAGTGCCCAACATAGATGGGAACTCCTTCAATACTGTTTAAAAAGCATCCCAGGGTGATACCTCAAGAAGTTTAATTGTTTTTCTTTTGATTTATGTTGAAATATGACTCTTACATGTTTTTGTCAGGTTTCATAAGATTCACCCATTAATATGCCAAATATACCCCCCAAATAATGCTAGTTTTATATATAATAATCAAAACTATTATAAATATGATAATAAAAGTATGTCCCGTAATTTGGCCAAAACATGGCAACACATATCCCCCGGACGGACAGCGATAGCTCGAGGTGGACGCGTTTTTATTTATAGAATTAATCGCACTGAATTAACGTGTCATATTGACAGCCTTACCTTTTATTGTTTTGTTGCGCCAGCATTTTATATTTGTAGTTCAGTAATTCAGAAGGGTTAAGGTGTGACTTACCTTCGCAAACCTCTTCATGTAGTTCCCGACGATCTGAGGATCGGGACACTCCAGCTTCCTGATGATCTCAAAGCTCTGATTGAGCTGAGAAAACACATCCACCACCGAACAGGAGAAGAGCGCATGCTCAGACGTCTGCTGGAACTGTAGTGAGAGAGGAGAGGTTATCAGGCTAAAAGAGCATCATTTAAATGACAAACAAAACTAGACATATTGCATAAATCTAAAGAGAGCCAGGGTCTTTTGTTGAAGTGATATTTACCCCATCCTTTGTGTCTCTGACCAGAGCACCATGCAGGAAGTCTCTGGACACCTCCTCATTCTCATCCAACCACAAGATAACAAACGGCTCGAACCAACTATCAAAAGATGAAGATAAAACAGTTCGGACACTGACAGATTCCTCTTACCTCTTAACACATCTGTGGCTACTACTTATGTAGTGTTGTGTTTATTTCGCAGTATGCATGCTACCATACTACTTGTACTACTTTAGCAGTATGCAGTATGCTTACTGGGGGTTTGTTCAGATCACTAACACTAACTATGATGCTTACCTTCGCAAACACCACTAAAAAGAGTAAATAGAGTTTTGGAGGAAGCTCTTACGCTGGGTACTCCGGTACTTGGTCCTGGAAGTACAGCAGCTCTTTGCAGTATTCATTATAGAGCCATTTCACTTTGAAGTGAAGATTCATGTAATCGGCGCTCTTGCAGAGTCTGTTCTTCTCATGTTCTGAGACAGGAAGTACATCACATGCATCAGGAAATTAATCACATATCAGACTTGACTGCTCTGAGCAGTGAATCCAAATGTTGAGTGTGCGATCAGTGTTTACCTTCCATAGCATACTTCATATCCTGAGCAAACATGTTCCACATCACCTCTGCACTGATCTTGCCCACATTCAACTCCTGCGGAAACCTGCACGACCAAGAGAGAGAGAGAGAGAGAGAGAGAGAGAGAGAGAGAGAGAGAGAGAGAGAGACTGAGTTATAGGTAGTATAATTAGCCCTTTTTTAAATGTAAGATATTTTATGCCTTTTTTAGACCTGATCAAATACAATTAATACCATATATCCATACAGAACAAACCCAAACAATCTCAAAATAAATCATGCATCACAGATTTTTTTACTTAAACATTAAGGTGATTACTGAAATGAAAAAAGGGGACATTTCAAGTTCAGTGTTCAATAGACCATTTAAATTCCATGTTACTTATTAAAAAAGGAGGACAAATCGGATTTGATGCATTTTGACCATGGTGAATGTGCTGAACTATGCACTGTAAGAAATTAGTCAATCTAAGCTGATCTGGCAAAAATATAAAGTATTAATATTAAAGTAAAATATGAATGTCATATTCTTATTTTAAATTTATTTCGGTCATATTTTAATACAACAAATGAGTAAAAATGTGAGAAGGTGCTTCCTTTAGTTAGGGTGACCAGACGTCCCTGTTTTCCGGGGACAGTCCCGGTTTTAGTTGGTCTGTCCACGACTGGAGCTGTCCCCGGAAATGTCCTCGTTTTTCCCGAGCATTCAAGACAGCATTCATAGTGAAATATTACATTGCAAGAAAGCCCGAGCGGCAAAGCCTACCGTGTGTTGTTTATTTTGACCAGCAGGGGGGGCTGCTCGCTGTAGCAGTTTCAATTAATTTGTCTTTCTTTACTGATTAGTCGGGCCAGTTTTGCCATTAAGAAGTGGACCAGGCAATTGAAGAGAATTATCATCATTATTATAAGCTTCAAAGTAAGGCACGTACTAGCTATTTATGTTATAAAGTTATATTGGTATGTATTTTATAACAGGTTCTGAATTTGGCGCGGGATTGTATTGCACAGTGTAGTTTGGCCTTCATAATGTGGGAATTGACTGCACAAACTATAACATGCTGGTGAAAAGTAGTCAAATTAATACAATTTTTGTGAAAAAAGTTATGGAAATTAAAATCCTAAAACGTCCTGGATTGTTCTGTAATGAATCTACATGTTTATTCAGTATTTTCGCTTGGCTCTAAAATATTTCACTGGCTTAAAATCGTTGTTTATGAGTGTAGTCTCTTTAAAATATTTTTTTTTTTAAATCCTTATCCAGTAAACATGAAAGACTGAAAAAGTCATAGAAATTCTTGGTCTGTCTCTTAAATGAACTTATAAATAGATCTCTGTGTGTACTGTAGATGTCTTTGTATGGAGAAAGTTTGTGATGAAATAATGAATCAGTAATAAATAACGAATGAATCAATTAATTCTTCAGAAAGAGAACATACAATGTTTGAGACGGTGGAGTGAATTAATAAAACTGTTTCTGTCATATAAAGGTGAGAGGTCACCCTCTGACTGTGTCTCAACCCCGAGTGAGCTGCGTACCTAGAGAGCAGTTTTGGTCTTCATTGTTGTGGTGTGAGTGAGAATGCACCCTTAATTAGGGGGTTTGAGACGTGCCCGTGTGTCATGCGAGCGAGTGATGAACTGTTGTGTTACTCTAAATATATTCTGGCATGTTCTCTTTCTGTCTCCAGAGATTTCATTATATATTTATACTCTAGCACAACTAGTGCATCTGAATTTCCTCTCTTTACACAAGTTGTTCCCAAAGTTTTTAAACTACGTAACCCCATTATAGTGTTTTTTTCCCCACGGCACCCCAACCACTGAAAAATATATAAATAAACAAATATACTGTTGAAAACACTCCTTAATTTGAATATAAATGTAAACAAAATAAATTAAAACAATGTATTCTTTAAATGTTTCTTTAGTAAACATTGCTTCAAGTTTCTACAGTAATTATTCAACATTAAAAAAGTGCTTTAATACAAAACTACTTAAATTATTGACATAATATTTACTGTGTGATTATTATATATACATTAATACTGATTCAGTTCAATCAGAATTTTACTGAGAAGCGACCTGTCATTGATATTTATTGGGCTAAAAGCCACTGAAGTTTTGCAGCCAAGGACATTTACAGTGGTGTGAAAAAGTGTTTGCCCCTTCCTGATTTCTTATTTTTTTGCATGTTTGTCACACTTAAATGTTTCAGATCATCAAACAAGTTTAAATATTAGTCAAAGATAACACAAGTAAACACAAAATGTAGTTTTTAAATGAAGGTTGTTATTATTAAGGGAAAACAAAATCCAAACCTACATGGCCCTGTGTGAAAAAGTGTTTGCCCCACCTGTTAAAACATAACTTAACTGTGGTTTATCACACCTGAGTTCAATTTCTCTAGCCACACCCAGGCCTGATTACTGCCACACCTGTTCTCAATCAAGAAATCACTTAAATAGGACCTGCCTGACAAAATGAAATAGACCAAAAGATCTTCAAAAGCTAGACATCATGCCGAGATCCAAAGAAATTCAGGAACAAATGAGAAAGAAAGTAATTGAGATCTATCAGTCTGGAAAAGGTTGTAAAGCCATTTCTAAAGCTTTTGGACTCCAGAGAACCACAGTGAGAGCCATTATCCACAAATGGCGAAAACATGGAACAGTGATGAACCTTCCCAGGAGTGGCCGGCCGACCAAAATTACCCCAAGAGCGCAGCGACGACTCATCCAAGAGGTCACAAAAGACCCCACAACAACATCCAAAGAACTGCAGGCCTCACTTGCCTCAGTTAAGGTCAGTGTTCATGACTCCACCATAAGAAAGAGACTGGGCAAAAATGGCCTGCATGGCAGAGTTCAAAGATGAAAACCACTGCTGAGCAAAAAGAACATTAAGGCTCGTCTCATTTTTGCCAGAAAACATCTTGATGATCCCCAAGACATTTAGGAAAATACTCTGTGGACTGATGAGACAAAAGTTGAACTTTTTGGAAGGTGTGTGTCCCATTACATCTGGCGTAAAAGTAACACCGCATTTCAGAAAAAGAACATCATACCAACAGTAAAATATGGTGGTGGTAGTGTGATGGTCTGGGGCTGTTTTGCTGCTTCAGGACCTGGAAGACTTGCTGTGATAAATGGAACCATGAATTCTGCTGTCTACCAAAAAATCCTGAAGGAGAATGTCCGGCCATCTGTTCGTGACCTCAAGCTGAAGCGAACTTGGGTTCTGCAGCAGGACAATGATCCAGAACACACCAGCAAGTCCATCTCTGAATGGCTGAAGAAAAACAAAATGAAGACTTTGGAGTGGCCTAGTCAAAGTCCTGACCTGAATCCTATTGAGATGCTGTGGCATGACCTTAAAAAGGCAGTTCATGCTCGAAAATCCTCCAATGTGGCTGAATTACAACAATTCTGCAAAGATGAGCGGGCCAAAATTCCTCCACAGCGCTGTAAAAGACTCATTGCAAGTTATCGCAAACGCTTGATTGCAGTTGTTGCTGCTAAGTGTGGCCCAACCAGTTATTAGGTTTAGGGGGCAATCACTTTTTCACACAGGGCCATGTTGGTTTGGATTTTGTTTTCCCTTAATAATAACAACCTTCATTTAAAAACTGCATTTTGTGTTTACTTGTGTTATCTTTGACTAATATTTAAACTTGTTTGATGATCTAAAACATTTAAGTGTGACAAACATGCAAGAAAATAAGAAATCAGGAAGGGGGCAAACACTTTTTCACACCACTGTAGTGCTTTTCTCTTTTTCTTGCATGATAGTCCAATAACAGACAGCAGTAGGTCTGTTAGCAGATCTGATATTTTCACTGACCAGTGAGTCGACCATTTTAAGGGCTGTCTCAATCGCAAAAAGGTTACAAGGCACTGAAGCGTTCACTCCCAAAAATCCCACAATGCACCGTAAAAATGTTGGAAATGTCATCATGTCTTCTGAAGTCTCTCAAGCCGTTAGAAGACACGCACAAGTGTGAATTTATGATGTCCAAGCATTATTTTCTCTTTAAAAGCAATGATGTTTGTAATGTCTTTCAACTATAATTACAACGAAAGAGCTGTTAAAAGTAAAAGTAGGTTTAAAATACACTTTTATATTTTTATTTCTTTATTTAATGTCACTTATCTTTCAAAATAACACTGTTCGTTTGAATATCTTCAATGAAAATGAACGATAGTGTCATTTATACAGCGATGGTGCTGATTAATAACAGCTGCGCTTGAATGCGTGAGCTCGTTATTGTGTTGCAGGTAATTGAGTCTTGAGTGTCCCAATGTTTAGTGGATGAACACCCTTGCCAGCACCCGAATTGGTGTTCACTATACATGACATAGGGAGCTAAATGAGACGCACCCAGAAACTCGAGTTCCCCCCGTGATTTTCACTTTGAAGCCCGCATCACACGCAGACGATACATTAATTCAATTAAATCGTAGCCTTTTAAAGTTTAATAATGCAGAAAGCATCAGATGTGGTACATAGATCAAGATGAAAATAATTTGCAATATTGCTTTAACAGGGTTCCCATGGGCCTTACATTCAGTTTTCTCAAATTTAAGGTCATTAAAAATCTTAAATATAACTCGACCAAAAAACAAAACAAGGGGGGTCAAGTGTTTGGTATCATTGTAAAGAAAACTTGTAAAAAATGTTAATGATATAGATTATTATACATTCTGAGTCTCTCAGCCTAAGAAACTGCTGAAAACAAATCACAATTATTGACTTTTTTCCTGATTTGACATTATATATCTCTGTGTGTAAATAAAACTGCTTTTGTTTTCTTTCCAGTCATGTCAACTGTATCTGAGAAAAATTATGTGTTGATACGACAAAGCAATCAAAAGTTATAACATTACAAAAATAACTAAAAAACGTGTCCAAAAACATCTCCAAACAAATAAAACACAATAATTGTGCATAAGAACTAATTACACATGCAAACACAACAATGACTAAAGGTTTGTATAGCATGCAGACATGATTTTAGTAATGAGATTTCACAGAATGAGTTTCATTCTGTGCCATTTGAGTTATCACTGAGTCTGCATCATGTATTTGGCGACATCTCCTGGTGGTCATATGTAACATTGTGCTTCATGTGGATTATCTAATGATGTATGCATCTGATTACCTTGTGTGTGGACTCGTTTAAAAGATAATCAACTCCTCTAAGTAATGGTATGTGCTATTTTATGTTCAGTTTATTTTTCGTGAAGTTATAAGCGAACACGTGGCATATATACTTAGCTATTACTCGCTATATTTTTGTCTGTGTGTAAGATAAATACGCTGGTTGTATTCTACTCTTTGAGAGCTTTCCAACAACATATGACACATGGCTATTTGATGAGTTGTTTTTTTATTTAATTTTTTTATAAATTATCAAAACTGAACACTTCTGATTTGTCTGCAAATTTCAAAGCACTTGTTCAGTTTTGGTCATAATGTCTACATGCATTGGAAAGTAGAGCTTCTAAGCTTTCAAACGATACCTATTTTGTGTTGGTCAAGACTGTAGTTGTTAATATTTTGACAATTTTGTTTTTCTCACAGGCCCATCCGAGCTTAAAGGGTTAAGACTTTTTATGACCTTAAGGTTTAAAAAACTGAATTTAAGACCCGTGAAACCTGTTAAAGGAATATTGCAAATGATTTAAATCTTGATCTACAGTATTTACCACATCTGTTGCTTTCTGTCACATGCCACAGAAACTAATGTAAACAAATGGAAATCGTGTTTACAGTGATGCAGCTACAATGGAAGTCTATGGGGCAAGTGTACCAGAGGGTTCAAAACCTTTCAATACGTTGGGATGTTCCTTTAAGCCCAGGATGTACATCATTAGTGCAGGCTGAACTTGTTTTGAAAGAAGAGTGTTTGGTGTTGTAGGGAGAACACATACTCACTGGTTTAAACAGGGTGTGTAGGAGTTCTTATCCTCTTCTATAATGGACACAATGAGTGTGATGAGTTTAGACCAGAAGTCTAGGTTCTTAATACTGGGACCCTGTTCTTCAGGAGGAACCGTCTTGGACTGGACAGAACCACAGACAAGAGAGTTATGTTCATGTCATATATACGAATATAAACACTCTTCCAGACAAGATATCTGTTCAGTTTTGTAGTCATATAACCACCTATGCTGATTATAAGGCATCTTAAGACTACAGATGCTACTATCAATATGCTCTAATTCAAAAATAATGCATTACACTGTGTGTGCGCTCCATCAGGTATCAGGCCTACATACATAAAACCTCACACACACACTGGGAGCATCTGTCACTGCTCCTGTTATGAGGTGCCAAAAACTCAGACATGTCTTCAATCTTACTTATAAAATTCTGCAGTGTAAGTGCAGAGACGGAGAGAGATAAACACACGTCACACTGCAGTTCTTATTCTCGATTCATAACTGCTACAGTACCTTGACCATAATCAATATTTCATTTTCAATGAGCACTCTTACTTTCAAGAACTAAACTGCATAAAATCAGCATGACAATTTGAGCTTGAAAGTGGAAGGTCTTTTTTGAAGTCAACATGCCCAAAATGCAACTAACCGTATAATCCTGCATAGTTAGATAGCAAAATAAATAGGCTTATCAATGTTTAAAAGGAGGGAGACAACACTTCTCATGTCTTTTGTTGTTGACGTCAAAGGTCGTGCATCCAATCAAACTGTGTTGCTGTGCAAATTAATTTGAAATTATGACTCAGACTACATTGAATGCAGATTTACTTGTAACAAGGATAAATATATTCTAAGGACTTTTTTCTATTTACTTTTGTGCCCTAAACAATTTTGGGACTGTTCTGCATCACCATTTGGTGTCTAATGTAAAATCTTTATCTTGAGTGTTGAGTCATTTTTCTACAAGTGGCCCATCTCCTGTTTATACCAGGGACTAAAAACAAAATGTTTTTCATTTCGGTTCGTTCTGAGCAAAAATTGAATTTTTTCTTCCGGTTCAAAAAGTTCCGCAGCCTCCTTTCCAAATGCTTACCGGTTAGAACAAAATAAAATAACAGTTAATAACGTTCTTTTTAAAATGACGGTACTCTGCACTAAGGGGTGGGTGAAATAGCAATTGCAGCATTGCCAGATCTCACAAGTGAAACAAGCGACCTGGTCTGGAAAAAAAAGCTCAAAATAAGCCACTTGCCTCACCAAAATAAGCAAAATTATTTCCGGTGTGGTGGATTTCTCAGCATAGAAATCATAACAAGCATACAGTTAATTAACAGTTAAGTATCATTTTTATTACAGATCTGCTTCTGAGTCAAAAACCCGGCAGCATCAAATCTGTATTAATGCATCATATCTAATAATTATTCAGTGAAGACTTGGAAACAACTCAGAAATGTACTTTTTACCTCTAATGTTTTCCTTGTATCTGAATTTCCATGCATGTACATATGATATTTATACACAGTTGGTAAAAAGGTCTTAATTCACAGAATACAACATCCACAATGGGCAATTAGGCAAAGAAATGTACTGTGATAAACTCTTTGGCCTTTAGTTTCATGAAAATATTATCAGAAAAAAATTAACCGGTTATAACCAGTTACCAGCATTTAAAAATAACGTTTTCACTCCAGAACATTTTACACTTTGTTCTATTTTTCAGTTACGTTCTGCTAAAAATTTAGTTTGTTTTTGGTTTTCGTTCCTTGAATCATTTTTAGTCCCTGGTTTATACTGTCTCTGATAAAACATACAGACACAGGTTTACATTCACACATGTACTCACAGGGTCATTTTGATATTCTCGGCTGTACAGCTCATGGCAGTTATTAAAGATGTACTCGTATGTAGAGTTTAGACATGCTTTCACACAGTCTTTAACAACTTGACTTGCTCTGGGAGGGCTCTGGAGTTCTTGGACCTGAAAACAAACACGCAAACACCATGTGATCCTTGTTAGTGATTCTTCTTGGCAATGAGACTTAGACTTATATTTAGAGATTTTAAGGCCAAGAAATGTTGCTAAAGCGCTATAAATGATGTCTCAATAACATTTCAGAAGAAGTAAAAGTGGTACAAAGTTTTAAAATCTGTAAATTTGTCACCTACAACTAAAGTGAACCAGTAAAGAATAAATAAAGAACCTTCATCCTGAAGAATGTGATGCTGGTCAGAAGATCTACAGTGGACTTCAGATCCTGCAACCTCTCAGGACTACTGGCTGGGAAATTATTCTGAAACACACACACATCAGTTACACAGCCAGTTGCACATGCCCTAACACAATCAGTAGTATAAATATAGCATTCAGAAGTGTAAATGTAGCTGTCAGTAGTGTAAATATAAAGGTCACTAGTGTCAGTATAGAGGTCAGATGTATTAATATATAGAAGTCAGTAGTGGAAATATAGGAGTCAATAGTGAACATAAAGAGGTCAGGATTGCAAATATAAAGGTCAGTAGTGTAAATATAGAAGTCAGTAAAGTAAATATAAAGGTCAGCAGTGTAAATATAGAAGTCAGTAGTGTAAATATAAAGGTCAGTAGCATAAATATAGAAGTTGTCACAGAATGTGTATATATAGGCACATGAGGAACAGGTGAAGGCAATTAACATAACAAGGACTAAACGAGGGAGAGTGACAAGGGTAATGAGGAGGCAGGGACAGGGTAGCACACGGCTAACAGAAACACAGACACAGCCAATTACACATACACACGACAAACACACACAAACAGAAAACAGACAGAGACCGAAGAGCAGACAGAACAGGATCATGACAACGGCATCTTGGCATCCACACCTGACAGGACTGATGAACTGGCCCAGGGAGTGGACAGAGGACCAGGAGGCCAGAAAGCAGATCGAGGAGGGGGTGGGTGGGGAAGACCAGGGGAACGGAATGGGCCAGGCCGAGGGACAGATGACAGACCAGGGAGGGCAGGTGGGGGAGACCAGGGGGATGGTCTGGACCAGGTTGTAGGTGAACCAGAAGGCCATGGTGGAGCCAGAGGAGAAACCGGAGGCTTAGATGGACCAGGAGGCCAGGGCAAAGTCCGAGCCGCTGAGCAGTTGGTAAGGTCAGTGACGGCCACAGAGGACCGGACAGACTGGTCGGAAATCGTAGGGGACAGGACTTGGTCAGGCAGGTCGACCACTGTTGGGGACAGGACTGGGTCAGACCGAGTGAGGACCGCAGAGAGCTGGACGGTGGTCATTGGGGACAGGACTGGGTCAGACTTGACGACCGCTGGGGACAGGACTGAATGAGTGGCACCTGCTGGGGACTGAACAGACAGAGCAACAGACTGGTAGCTGGTGTCTGATGGGTGTTGGTTACTGGGCTGAACAATAGACTGGTGACTGGTGTCTGATGGGTGCTGGCTATTGGGCTGAGAAACATAATGGTAGCTGGTGTCTGATGAGTGCTGGCCAATGGACTGAGAAACAGACTGGTCGCTGATGTCTGATGGGTGCTGGTTACTGGGCTGAGAAACATACTGGTAGCTGGTGTCTGATGAGTGCTGGCCACTGGACTAAGCAACAGACTGGTCGCTGATGTCTGATGGGTGCCGGTTTCTGGGCTGAGAAACATACTGGTAGCTGGTGTCTGATGAGTGTTGGCTACTGGACTTAACAACAGACTGGTTGATTGTGTCAGACAGATGCTGGCCACTGGACTGAGTGAAAGGTTGGTCGCTGGTGTCTGATGGGTGCTGGCTACTGAGTTGAGCAAAAGAATGGTAGCTAGTGTCTGATGGGTGCTGGTTACTGGGTTGAGCAACAGAATGGTAACTGGTGTCTGATGGGTGCTGGTTTCTGGACTGAGTAAAAGGCTGGTTGACGGCCGCTGGGGAACAGACAGAATGGTGGTTAGCAGCCGCTGCGCCGAGGGTGTGGTTTGTGGCAGCCACTGGGCAGATGGTGAGGTCAGTCATGGCCGCTGAGAGTTGGACAGGGTCAGACAGGTCATTGGTGGCCACTGAGAACTGTGTAATACTGCTACATATTTATATATTAATGTCAGGTTAGTAATGTCAAATCACATAATATCAGTAATGTCAAGTACTTACCTCTTGTTGACTGAAATATAATTTTCCCTGTAAAACTCCATTACCCAGATTGCTATGCTGTGTTCACCTGTTACTTCCTGTATATGTCACCTCCTTTTCACTTTCTCATCCCACATGACCGTGTTTGGAGCACACGGTTGGGTATATAAGGGGTAGGAACTATGGTTTGGGGAGTTTTTGTTCTCTAAGGTGATTAGTTCTCCCAATCGATTCACAACATTCCAGGATTGCCTCCATGCTTGCTGTTTGCCCTGCTGGCAGGATTTACCTGTGTTTTTCAACAGTGATTCTTTTTTTTGTTAGGATTTGTGCTTGGACACATTGCCTTTGATATTGGATTACTTTACCGGAATGTTAAACAATGCTGAGCGTTTTAAGGATCAATGCTACAGGGACATTTGTTAACGTGGTAAGAGCTATCCATTTCTACCATTACTGGAGAGACTATCAGTTGCACAGAAAGACAGATACTTTATTTAGTATACTGCTCCACCAGTATTCATGTATATATTATGGGGAGGGGAAGGGATTAAATGTTGTTGTATTGGTGTTTGGATGTTTATATATATTTGTATAATACATTTGACTGTTTGTTTCAAGGTTACATGGTGCATAGTTTTCATTTGATTCTCATGTTCATACAGAAAAGTAAACTGGGGTATAAACAGCTTCTGAACTGTATTTATTTTCAGTGTATTCTCTCTAATAAGGGGAGAATGTTACAACTGGACAGGGTTAGATTGGACGTAGAAGGCTGCGGGGCAGGGTTCAGACTGTAAGTGTGCAGCCACTGGACAAGGTTCAGATTGGACGGCCGCAGGCGAAGAGTTAGGCTGGGTGAAAGCTGCAGCGGGCTCGGACCCCTCCTGGAACGCTGCAGCAGACCCTGATGCAGGGACCCCTCTCCTCTTCCTCCTCCTCTTGTGGGTGGAAAGAGCAGTGGGCTCCTCCGCCTCCTGGCAGTCTGCAGCAGACAGAGCAAACTGGTCCTTGGTGGACGCAGGAGGCTGAGCAGACTGGATGGTGACCACTGGTGACTGAACAAACTTGTCAACAACCTCAGGGAAATGGACAGGCTCGTCAACAGCCTCAGGGAACAGGACGGATTCGTCGATGGCCATGGGGAACTGGACAGACTTGTCGACATCCACAGGGAACTAGACTGGCTTGTTGATAGCCTTAGGGAACTAGACGGACTCGTCGACGACCACAGGGAACAGGATGGGCTTGTTGACAGCCTCAGGGAACTGGAGAGACTCGATGACCACATGGAACTGGACGGGCTCATCAATGACCACAGGGAACAGGACAGGCTCGTTGACGGCCACAGGAAACTGGATGGGCTTGTTGACAGCCCCAGGGAACTGGACGGACTCATTGATGGAGACAGGGAACAGGACAGGCTCATCAACGGCCTCAGGGAACTTACATTTATATTTACATTTATGCATTTGGCAGACGCTTTTATCCAAAGCGACTTACAGTGTACTTATTACAGGGACAATACCCCCGGAGCAACCTGGAGTTAAGTGCCTTGCTCAAGGACACAATGGTGGTGGCTGTGGGGATCAAACCAGCAACCTTCTGATTTCCAGTTATGTTCTTTAGCCCACTACGCCACCACCACACCACTTGATGGCTGCCGTGGTCAGGAGCGCTGGCAGAGACAGTAGTGTAAATATAAAGGTCAGTAGTGTAAATATAGACGTCATCAGTGTAAATATAAAGGTCAGTAGCATAAATATAAAGGTCAGTAGTGTAAATATAGAAGTCAGTGGTGTAAATGTAATAGTCAGAAGTTTGAATATAAAGGTCACTAGTGTAAATGTCGAAGCCAGTTGTGTAAATATAGAAGTCAGTAGTGTAACTTTAAATGTCAATAGTGTAATTACAGAGGTCAATAGTGTAAAAATAGAAGTAAATAGTGTCGATATACAAGTCAGTGGAGTAAATATAGAAGTCATTAGTGTAAATATAAAGGTCAGTAGTGTAAATATACACTCACTGAGCACTTAGTTAGGAACATTATGGTCCTAATAAAATGCTTGACATGGTCTTCAGCTGTTGTAGTCCATCCGCCTCAAGGTTCGACGTGTTGTGCATTCTGAGATGCTATTCTGCTCACTACAATTGTACAGAGGGGTTATCTGAGTTACTGTTGCCTTTCTGTCAGCTCAAACCAGTCTGGCCATTCTCCATTGGCCTCTCTCATTTTGGCACCATTCTGAGTAAACTCTAGAGACTGTTGTGTGTGAAAATCCCAGGAGATCAGCAGTTACCGAAATACTCAAACCAGCCCGTCTGGCAACAACAATCATGCCATGGTCGAAATAACTGAGATCACTTTTTTCCCCATTCTGATGGTTGATGTGAACTTTAACTGAAGCTCCTGACCCATATATGCATGATTTCATGAATTGCACTGCTGCCACACGATTGGCTGATTAGATATTTGCATGAATAAGAAGGTGTACAGGTCTTCCTAATAAAGTGTTCTGTGAGTGTAAAGGTCAGTAGTGTAAAAATAGAAGTCAATAAAAAGTATTATTGGAGGGCAATGAGAACAAACCCTGTACATAGAGAGATCTATCCTCAAGGAGTTGTGCAGTTGGTCCAACAGTTTCACAAACCTCTCTTTCTGCAAATAAATAAATATGCAAAACATAACTCATCAATGTAATAGTTAATCTTCCAACAGAAAAGTAATCTACCAAAACAATTTACACATGAGTTGAATGAGTCTGTTTTTAACTGAAATCTAAACTGACCCCAAAGTTGGAAGCAGCGAAGCGGTCAGAGGCAGACACGTTGTTGGATGACTGTGTCGTGTGAGCATAATAAGCATTGATGTTTGCCAGCAGTGTGCTCATGACCGCAGGTACACCGGGACACATGTACTTTGATGACAGACATGCAAAATGCCTGAACACAAACATACAAAACAATGTTATTAAAATGCTACTGTAATCACACTGATACTGTTTGATTTGTACATTTCTGTAAGAATTTTAATAGCTAATTTATTTATTCATTCACTGAATGCTTACGTCATGGCCTGGTAGATCGATTCCACTCCGTATCTCATGGCGAACTCGTCCACAATCTCCTGTGCTGTCTCTTCAAAGTACACTTTCCAAGCGTCATCGCCTTTGGCATCAGGGATCTTCACCACGCCGTTGTTCTGCTTCTCAGTAGTGTAGTGAAAAATGTGCTGCAGAAAAACACAAGTAAATCACTCAGTAACAATAATGACCAGTTTCTCAGTCGAAAATTCATTTTAAAGAGGATTTTCAAAGAAGGGCTTCCCTAACATTGATTTATCATGAACATTGAAGTCCTGAAGTGACACGTTTCCAGTGTAAATCTCACTGAAAGTGAACTATTAAATAAAGTGACACAATCACAGCCAATCAGAACATATTAAAAGGCTCAACAATAAGAATGGATGAGATGGAGATAATTTCAGGTCAGTTTCACTATGTCTTATGTTTATTATTTTTACATCAATGAAAGTTGGTGTACAGATGTAACAACGTTAAAGAAGATGTGCTGTCCTAATTTGGAGGCACTCTTTATCAACTGTAAGCCTTTCTACTTGCAGCGGGAGTTTTCCTAGTTTATTCTGGTGAGTGTGTACATCCCGCCACAAGCATGCGTGAACGCAGTGCTGCAACAGCTGGCTGATCAGACCACAGACACGGAACAACACTACCCGGACTTACTTATTATTATCTCGGTGATTTTAACAAAGCCAACCTCACCCTTGAACTGCCAAGACAGCACATCACATGCCCCACCAGGGACAGAAATATACTAGATCACTGCTACACAACATTAAATGATGCATATTGCTCTGTCCCACGTGCAGCTTTGGGACTCTCTGATCACTGTCTGGTTCATCTTCTTCCAACCTACAGGCAGAAACTAAAATCAGCTAAACCTGCAGAAAAGACTCTAAAAAGATGGACCAATAAAGCAGAGCTGGAACTACAAGCCTGCTTTGACTGCACTGATTGGAGTGTTTTTGAAGCTGCAGACACCAATCTAGATGAACTCACAGATTCTGTAACATCATATATCAGTTTCTGTGAGGATATGTGCATTCCTACTAGGACTTATTTAAAGTTCAACAATGACAAACCATGGTTTACAGGAAAACTCAGACAGCTTCTTCATGCCAAAGATGATGCTTACAGAAGCGGGGATAAAATCTTGTATAATCAGGCCAAAAACACACTGACTAAGGACATTAAAGTGGCTAAAAGAAGCTACTCTGAGAAGCTGAAAAACAAGTTTTCAGCTAACAACCCTGCATCAGTGTGGTGAGGCCTGAAAGACATTACTAACTTCAAGACACAATCCCCCAACTCTGAAGGGAATCAACAACTGGCTGAAGATTTGAATGTGTTTTACTGTAGATTTGAAAAGCCCAGTCCCACACCCCACACCTGCTCTGACCTTCACTTCACACAAACACCAACACCTGCAACCAATCTCCCCCCCACCCCCGCTACACAACCTGCACGGTTTCTTCCAGAAACAAAAGACAAGGAAACACATGGCCCAGACGGTGTTCACCCACTTATCTAAAATCCTGTGCTGACCAGCTGGCCCCCATTTTCACACTGATCTTCAGCAGATCATTGGAGCAGTGTGAATTTCCCTGCTGCTTCAAATGCTCCACTATCATCCCTGTCCCAAAGATCCCAAGATCAAAGGACTTAATGACTACAGACTCATCGCTCTGATGTCTGTGGTCATGAAGTCATTTGAGAGACTGGCGTTGGCCCATCTGAAGGACATCACTGGAACTTTTCTGGATCCCCTTCAATTTACCTATAGAGCAAACAGGTCTGTGGATGATGCAGTCAACATGGGATTGCATCATATCCTGCAACATCTGGACAGACCAGGGACATATACAAGGATCCTTTTTGTGGACTTCAGTTCGGCTTTCAACACCATCATCCCAGCTCTCCTATGGAATAAATTAACCCAGCTCTCTGTTCCCACATCTATCTGTCAGTGGATCACCAGCTTTCTGATGGACAGGCAGCAGCTAGTGAGACTGGGGAAATTCACTTTCAGCACCTGTACGATCAGCACTGGTGCCCCCCAGGGATGTGTGCTCTCTCCACTACTCTTCTCCCTGTACAAAAATGACTGCACCACCAAGGACCCCTCTGTCAAGCTCCTGAATGTTGCAGATGACACTACTGTCATCGGCCTCATCCGAGATGACGATGAGTCTGCATACAGAAGGGAGGTTAAACAGCTGGCCATCTGGTGCAGTCAAAACAACCTGGAGCTGAACACGCTCAAAACAGTGGAGATGATAGTGGACTTTAGGAGCAACACCCCAACATTAACCCCGCTCACCATTTTAAACAGCACTGTGGCAGCAGTGGAGTCATTCAGGTTCCTGGGCACTACCATCTCACAGGACCTGAAGTGGGAGACCCACATTGACTCCATTGTGAAAAAGGCCCAGCAGAGGTTGTACTTCCTTCGCCAGTTGAGGAAGTTCAACCTGCCACAGGTGCTGCTGATACAGTTCTACTCAGCAGTCACTGAGTCTGTCCTCTACACTTCAATAACTGTCTGGTTTGGTTCAGCCATGAAATCAGACGTCACACAAGACTACAAAGGACAGTTCGGACTGCTGAATGGATTATTGTTTGCCCCCTGCCCTCCCTTCAAGAACTATACACTTCCAGAATGAGGAAAAGGGCTCGATAAATCACTCTGGACCCCACTCACCCTGCCCACTACTTCTTTGAACTGTTGCCTTCTGGCCGGCACTACAGAGCTCTGAGCACCAGAACCGTCAGTCGCAAGAACAGTTTTTTCCCTCAGGCTATCCATTTCATGAACAGTTCAAACTGCCCCATTGAGCAATAATTACATGCAAATACACAGCTTAGTCAATTATATTTATTTAACATATCCTACCTCTTCTGCATTACATTCCCTTGCACTATCTGTATATAACAGATCTGTATTTGTACATATGTGTATATATATATTTTTTTCTGTCTTATTGTGTATTTATATATATTTATATATTCTATTTGCTTTTTATTTTTATTCTATTTGTATTATCTCTGTCTTGTTGTTGTATTGTTTGTGCACTGGAAGCTTCTGTCACCAAGATAAATTCCTTGAATGTGTAAGCATACTTGGCAATAAAGCTCATTCTGATTCTGATTCTGATTAATCCTGTACATAACTTTTATGCCTTGCAATCTTAAACATCTGGTTTTCTTTGATTGTTCAAAATCCTTATTGTTGAGCCCCGTTTTGATGTCTAATATACAGCTATGTGAAGTGGGATTCTACACTGCAAAAAAGCAGGAGGAGCTACCAGCACAACGCAACAAAAATAGAAACCGAGCGGCCGAAAAAATTCGTAGTTGCACGGTGCTTGGCGACAAGTCGTGGTTGCAACTGTTTAGGAAAAAAAGTTTTAAGCTTTAATTTTGTATAATAATATAGCGAGTAACAGCTAAGTATACGTCTTTGACATTTATGTTTTATGTGAACAGCTGTTGCTTATATGACGTGATTTTGCTTATAACTTCACAAAAAAAAAAAAAAAAAACATAAAATATCATATACCATTACTTAGAGTAGGTGATTATCTTTCAAATGAGCTCACACACAAAGCAATCAGATGCACAGATCATTAGATAACTGACATGAAGCACAATGTGCACACAGCATCTGGCTAAAAAAACACCCTGAGACAAATATTGTCAAATCAGAAAAATAAGAAAAAAGTGGATTTTTGTGATTTTTCAGCAGTTTTCTTAGGCTAAGAGTATTAGAATTTATCATAATCTATATCATTAAAAAAATGTGAAAAGTTTTCTATACAATAATACCAAATACTTGACCCTACTCTTTCTTTTTTTTTCCCATAAGCCTTTAATTTTGGGTATGCCACTGAAACAGGAAATCTGTAAAAACACCCTCAGTATTTTGCTGTTATCGACAACAAAACCGCACATAGATGAAATTTGGATTTATGAGCATATAACACAATGTTACACCACAATGTCCTCATAAGTGTGAGTGTTTTATAGTTTGATCTCTGCATTTACCTCATGCAGGCAGGTGTACTGGACATGATATGGAGATACAGTTTCCTCTCCTTTGATTTCAACGCTGATGTGCATACGGATTGCTCCGGATACAGCAGACTTATCCGTGCGCTTGTCTGTTCAGAGAGAGAGAGAAAATATCTAATCATTCTACTCTGTCCAAATGGCATCATTAGAAATGCTGCTAAACAAGCAGGTACAGAAAACACGCAATCTCAAGTATTTATATTGATATGCAGAACACATGCTAAAACAGTACTGTCTCTTTAAGAATACTGGCAGTTCAGCTGCCTCTCAGAAGTGTCTCTCAGAAGTGTTTTGGTTGAGTACATATTAACAGAAGTGGAGTTGTATGGCTTCTTTACTTCATATGTGCTATTTACATTCATTTATGCATTTGGCAGATGCTTTTATCCAAAGATGCTTTTATACAGTGCACTTATTACAGGGACAATCCCCCCTAGAGCAACCTGGACACAGGTGGTGGCTATGGGGATTGAACCAGCAACCTTCTGCTTTCAAGTTCTGTGCTTTAGCCCACTACGCTGCCACCACCACTCCATATGCTATGTGTACAGTTATTAAAAGAGACAATATTCAATGACAAATTGTTTGTCTGGATTTCGTCTTTGGACTCACATCACACGGAACAAGTCAAACCAAACTTTTACTCTCAGCACACAGTGAAAGTCCTAATACATGCACATACTGACCGAGGTTATACCAGACATCCATTTCTCCACTGAGTGTTCTCACTTCAATGATGGTCTGTCCCAGAAAGTCATCAGACTCGCGTTTGAATCGCTGCTTCACGCGAGACTTGATGTCATCATCTTCATCCCAAACACGCACCTTTATCCGGTCTGAAGAGTTATGACATTCACTGCAGACAAAAACACACTGCATCAACCTTATTTTAAACAGGACATGGAACAACATTTCAATCAACCATTCAGATTAAAGGGTTAGGTTTAGGGTTGGGGCTTAAACAACATTCTTATCAATAAATCATTTACCTCTGATTTTATGGGTTGGTTATAGTTAGGGTTAGTATCCATGGCATATAATAAAGTATGTATGATGTTCCCAAAAACAAGTGACAAGTGTGCATTTGTTACAGGTTGTCAGAGACAGAAAATGTTGGAATTCAAAGTAAGTCCGTCTGATGTTTGTTTAATAACTCAAATTAATCTTAAAATGACAGCCATCATGAAAGGGAGACCCAGCTTATGTTAAATTAACCCTCCTGTTGTGTTTGTTTTGTGCTAACACATTTTGTGTCCCCGGTCAAAAATGACCGGCACACTAAGATTGTTTTTAAATCTCTCATACTGCATATATTTTCACAAGATATTGAATTAGATCTTTTTATAGTGCACCAGTACACTCACCACACCTCAGCTGGTGTGTACTCCTTTTTAGACATATTTAAAATTATATATATATTTTTTATTGATAGAAGGATTCATTGAACTGAGCTCATAGTGGGGGGCACTCCCTGCGGATAATAATAATAATAATACTAGTAATAATTACATAGTAAATTAATAACCACTTGCTTGATCTGAACAAAATAGGTGTCATTTTAAAGCTTAGAATCTGGACTTTACAATGCATATAGCTGATCCTATGTGCACACGGCCGGGCACCAATAGGGCTAATCAGCTGAGGACAGGGATGGAGCCAAGCCGGATGCTGCAGTTCGGAGAGAGAGAGTCACACGCAGCTGCCGTGTGTGTTTATGTTTGTGTCTTTCGCCCCTATACCCAGGTCAGATGACTGATTTGCATGTCAGGATCACTGCAGACCTCCACCAGAGTTTCCTCTGGCTTCGCCCTGCCCAGGCATAGTTCACCATCTTTCGGGTACCATCGCACGCGCTCTTGCTCCACATCCCTGACGCTGCGGGGATCCCACCTGGGCCGGCCTGCACCGGCCTTCACCTTCATTGTGCCGTGTGTCTCTCTCTCTCTCTGTCTCTCTCTCTCTCCCGAACCGCCGCATCCGGCTCGGCTCCATCCCTCTCCTCGGCTGTTAGCCCGATTGGGGCCCAGCTGTTTGCACTCATGGCCCGGCCCCGCCCTCCTCCTCATAACACTCATAAAAAGATGAGATAGCCATGTGTTATATATCGTCTCAATTCGTAAAATGCAATGAGCAAAACTGTTTCACTCGGAGGCCAAACTGCAGTGAGTTTCAGTGTATGAAATTCCCACAGACACACATAAATATAATAAACAGGAGTGTCTTTCTGTTACGTTTTTCCTTATTACTTCCTGAAACATACAAATACAATGACAATGACATAATGTAACTTACAGCAGATTATCACGATTCAAACAAGCCCAAACACAACATAATATGATGAGTAGATCTTGAAATTTTCTTCAGAGAGTGTACATGGAAAGACGATGCACAAAAGGGCGCTCAACACACATTGTGTGTGTTTGTGTGTGAGTTGTGTGTGTGTGTGTGTCCAAGGACTTTGTGTGTGCAAACACACATCCACATATGTGCTCATCTAAAGGATTGGGACGCACCTGAACACTTAATATTTCTGTATTTTGTAGTCTAATCCATTTATTTCCAATGGTCGGTCATTTTTGACCGGGAACGTGTAACAAAGTGAAATAAAACCAAAAACAATTAAAAGAAAATGGTCAATTTTTTATTTTTTTTTCAGATACTGTATGTGAATAAAGTCAAAGAATTTTATTCCAATTGGATTAAGTAAAAAAAAAAAAAGTCGTCCAGGTCAAAGTGAACGGAACACAACATAAGGGTTAACCGGCTTTGTTATAAAACTCTGATACTGGATCTCATGGACATCATTAAACATATCTGAGAAAGGTACAATTCATTTCTTGAGGGGTAAAACTCCTTTAATTCATTTGTGACTAAATGTATGTTTTTTAAGTAGAATAGATGACACTCCAAAGATTACATTCATGTACTTACAAGTGGAAGCTCTCGTCCCAGATGGGGTTGAGGTTTCCGTAGATGGTCTTGGTTCTTTTCTTGGTTTTCCCCACCTGTACCGTAACGTAGGGGTCACTAGAACCCGTCTTATCCTTCGCCTGCAAACCCTGAGCACAAACCACTGACAGAGAGATATCGATCTTTAGAGATGATAAAATGGACAATACACACTATCAGTCAAAAGTTTGGACTCACTGTGCTGAATTATGTTAGTCACCTTGAATGTTTTGATATAATAGTTTGACGTCTTTAATATTATTTTAAAATAGTTAGGACCCACTTTATATTAGGTGTCTTTGACTACTATGTACTTAAGTATGTGTTACAATGTACCTGTTATGTACATACAGTATGTGTTGTTGCATTGTACTAACATTTAACCATAATCAGTTAAATAACAGGGTAAATGTAAATTTTGTGTGAATAAATGTATTTTAGGGGAATTTAACACTGAAAAATGTGGAATTAATTACATTTAATTACATTTATAGTTACACTGTTAACCTTACCCCTAACCCTATTGTATGTATTTTAATGTAAGTACACAGTAGACACGTTTTGACTGGAGGTGTGTGAACTATAATTTGATGTACTCATTTGTTCCTCATTGCAGAACTGTAATCCAGAGCTCACATGTGATGCTGATTTTCGCTGACCATTTCGACGTCCCGTCCAGAACGCTCTGTTTGATTTGTTTCATCTGAGTTCCGTGCGTCACCTTAACAACATCAAACACTTCCTGGATCAGCTCGAAGATCTCTGGTTTGTTGCGTTCACGGATCTTCATGCGGTCCTTCAGAACCATGATGATGTTCTGCGTGCGATCCTCCGCGCCGTGTTTAGAGCTCTTCTCAGCTGCTCCTGAAGATTTTTTAATAAAATAAAAATGTGTAATAAAATATTGTTCATTGTTAAATGATAACTCGTGCATTTGCTGATGTTAAAAAATATTTGTAAGTGTTACCAAATCATTTTCTTACTGCGTAATTTTTTTTTTCCTGGTAAAATATACATTAAAAAAAATAGTGAAAATATCTAAATATCATACCTATCATCAATAAAACAAGATACATTTATTTTCTACAAGACACATTTCCAACTTCAGTAGCTACATTTACAAGATACATTTATACATGCAAAATGACAATTGATGTTTTCAGAGAAATCTAACAAAATTATGTGATATTCATGCTTAAAACTAGCAGTAGACCTTTATATCGGTTTTACCGATTAATCGGTGCCGATAGTTGCTATTTGGAACGATCGGTTATGTGCAAAAATCTGTCGGTAGTTGCAGATAGTTTTTTCATAATTTAGTCATTTCAAAATAAGAGTCCCCAGTGTGTTTCGGGCTTGTTTGTACCAAAAAGTCTTGCGTTATGCACCAAATCTGAATTTTTTCTGGTTATTTTGGGGATTTTGGTTGAACAAAAAACTGCATCTGGGATTTTATTCATTTTGGACTCTTTGTCTTTGCTCACCACAATAAAGAACAACTATGATTTTTTTGAAACATTCTATAGATCAATAATAAAAACTATTGGCTGATTAATCGGTTATCAGCCTTTCCCACCAACATAGTTATCGGTATTGGCAAAATCCACTATCGGTTCACCTCTACTTAAAACAAGGAAAAATCTCTTGCCAAAGTAGTAAGAAAAATAAACTTGTTTTCCCTAAAATTACGTTTTCTTTTACCCTATTGGCAAATAATTTTGTCTTGTTTCAAATACAAACCTCACTCTAAATTTAGTTGTAAACAAAGTTATAGTAGCTCATTAAAGCTACACTATTTTGAAAACAGCTAGAGTCACTATAATTTGTTATCTGCTTCCCAGCTCTGCATAAATAGTGTGTTTTTGCACATTAACATGGTGTAAAAACAACTTTAGAGTCTCACTCTGCAGGCAGTCTGCGTTGAGCAGATCCTGACACTTGTCGTGACATTTGACCCCGCACTCTGAGCAGCGCATGCCCTGCCGAGCGATGCCCCACAGCAGACCCTCACACTCATAGCAGTAGGTGGGCGTGGTGGCCGTCCACACCTCAAAGTTGTGCGGAGTGGTGCAGGAGATGGGGTAGATCAGAGCTTGAAGAGTCTTCTTATACACGTGACTCTTCTAGAGGGGCAGAAACAGACCAAACGCAACACGAGACACTCACAAACTGGAATTATTTCATAATGTTCAAATAATGTGAGTGACAGAAGAAGATATTACTGTTTAACAAACACAGTACCATGGCACTACCATGGACATATACCATAGTAATACCACCTAACAGTACGATTTACATTTATCATGACATGCAGAATAAAAGAGTATCCTCCTGAGGCCATTCATTTTTATCCTCTGTAGAGGACATTTTGGTTTTTATATTTCTCTGAAACCATACAACCATACAGTACATGCCACAGGTTTTTTTGGTCTTTAAAATTTCTCACAATTCAGCATATTTTATGTATTTGATCGATTTACAATATTTTTTGTATATTAAATATCTCAAGTAAAATTTTGTGAGTTCTCAAAGTAGGATATGATTTTCTTTTACAAGAAAGACATTGATTAATTTGATGATTCCAGTACGGACATCCGGACACTTGTGTTTTCACCTATAGGGTGTAACCATATTTCTATGAAAATGCTGAAAAAAACACCCATTATAACTGAACTCCGATTAAATGCAGACACTACTAATTCATACTGTATGTGTACAAGTGCATTAAAAATTCAACACATAATTCAACATCTTTTATTTAAATGTTTTTTATTTAAATTTTCATTAAAACCGTGTAAACAAAATGAGTTTAAAACCTAAAAAATGTCCTTTATTTTCATAGTAACTGGGTCCTGAAGTCCTATACAGAGAACATCAAATAAAATATTAATAAAATATTTAAAAAACAATTATTGTCATGTTTCCTATGCACCAGACACTATATTGACATTTTATTTATTTATAAAAAAATATCTATATAATTTCATTATTTATTGTGCTGGGTCTCAGGAGGATGTAATTATCACATATTTTTTATTTATTAAACACTTTTATTATATTTAAAACTTTCTTGTTGTTATTATATATTTAAATTAGGACTGTCAATCGATGACAATTTTTTATTTAATTAATTACATGGTATGCCGATTAATTAATTAAATTAACTGTATACATACATCTGCTGAGAAAGCCCCTCAAATAACAATAAATCAATATATAATGATTAATTAATTATAAATATTTATATTTAAATTATAATTAAAATATATATATTATAAAAAAATAATACAGATAATTAAAATGCATTATATTATTTTGGCGCACAAGTAAAGCATTAAAAAAGACTACAAAAAGTGGTTTCAGAATGCAATATACTGTATATTGTTTATTGCATATTACTGTACATAAGCCTATCATTGGTCTACAGTTCATAGTAATCCATTTTGCAAATGAATTTGTCAGTCAGTCCGAGATTTATTGTAAAGGCTTGTTTAAGGACGCATCAATGTACACCTGCATCAGACGGATGCTTTTGGAGCATCTCACTTTGGTTGCGTCGTGTCATAAACATACTGTTTTTAGGTTGCTGTGTCAAGTTAAACGCAGTTTGAAACTTAAAAAAACACGTCTTGAGATCCCTGCATTCGGATTTACACTCCATCAAGCTATGTTTGAATGCAAGAACGTGTTCTCATCTTGTGCTGTCTGCTGTCAGTAAGTGTGGTTTGTTCTCTGTATAAGCTGCACGTTGCCTATACAGCTGGAGTTTCGCTTACTGCCCCCTGGAGAAAACAAGTGGTACTTCAAGCTTGAATTGCTCAAAAAGAAAGAATCTTCCTAATTATGGTCCGGGGAAATGATTAATTGCGTTAATTTTTTTTTTTAACGTGTTCTTTTTTATATAATTAATCACACAGAATTAATGTGTTAAATCAACAGCCCTAATTAAAATGCAATGTATAATAACAATAATATGGAAAGATTCATGTCACTTACCAGTTCCTCATTGTTGAGTGTACTAGAGGCCATAGCAGACGTGATGCCAGCCTTACGAGAGTTCTGTACTAAAGACTGAACACAGTACCCACATGACAGAACAATCACACATATGAGATCTCTTTAATGTCTCCACACTTTCTACTTAAAAAAAAAAAAAAAGGAGTAAGAGCCCCTTGAACATACATTAATAGAACAAATCCTTACCATAGCCTGAGTCCAGACAGCAGAGACAAAGAAAACAGATGTGTTAGTCAAAATTAAATCTGTCTGGTCTTAGTGGACAAACAAATGTGTCCAAAACCAACTTAACACAGCCTAACGCATTGTCCTTAAAAAGCACTTAAACTCTGGTGCCTTTTTGGGAGCGTGCTCGCAGTTTTTCACACTCAAATTTAAAAGCTCACCATTCACACTAATTGGTTTCATTGCCAAAAAATTGGTCTCATTTTCACAGAAATCCCCCCAAATAAAAGACTCCAATTATTCATAAATAATATTGTATGTGTTTATAATCTTATGATAAACTGAAAGTTTTTTTTTTTGTGACAAAAGTGTTTGTGATGCTATATAACATCAGTAGTCGAAAACATATTTTTCTGATGATTTGTTTAGCATGCTTTTCCTTCTGGATGGCATATTTTGTTCTGGACATCTAAGATATAACATTAGATTACTCACACAAGCAAGCTCCCAGACAAGTAAAAAATGGCTCATTTTTTAGAAAATGGCCTAAGGTAAAAGCAGATATAGATTTTTAGCTATTTGGGGTTTACAGTAGCAGTTATTGGTACATAAAAGAGACGTTTGTATTTGATGACTTACAGAAATCATATTTCACTTTATGATTCTTTTGAAAATCTTTTGAACTGTGATATTAGGGGAGCAAAATTAACTGTACAGTCACATTCCTGAGAATGAGAGCTTTCATTTGATATATGACTTGTCCATTTATGTGCTATGTGAAGGACTTTTATTTTCATATAAATATTTCTACCCCATTACCTCTAGGGGGCGCTAATTTACAACGCGAATGTTTTGAGGCCTTATTTTGTTATTTTACGTAACATAAATGCAGAAGTCATTGGTATCTATGAAAATTTCAGATTATAAGCTTTCAAATGATACCACATATGCCTGACTTATGTATACGGAGACTTTAACGCTTTAAGCATAAACATTTTTCACAATATAGCGCCCCCCCTAACCTAACCCTAACCCAACAGATTTTAAACCGCATCTGAAACTAGGGGCAGAGTGGGAGTTGGGATGGAGCGATTTCTGCATTTATTTATTTATTTGTATACATTTTTTTTACATTACAATTTTTAAAGAAGTCACATTTTAAAACAATTACATTTTTAAATTTATGTTGATTGTAAATTTGCGTCACACCTATGTCACAGTGTGTAGTGTCCATATACAGTTATCCAAACTGTAAACAATCAGACCGCAATGTACCGCCCCAATATACCATCAATAACAAAAACATTTTTTTTTTAAATGAACTGTTTTGAAGTTAAAATGTTGTTAAAAGGACGTATATAGCATATGTTCTGAAAATCAGATAAACACAGGAAGGAATATTACAGATATAGTTGTGTTTCTCACCAGATCTCTGACCAGTGGAATGGTCTTTCTCTTGCGTAGATCGGGCATGCTGTCAATGCTGTACAATGCTCCTCCCATGACGCTTATTAATAGAAACATAATGATGTGTGAAAATGATTTCAAACTGCTCTCTTCCGCAAAAGCACACTCAAGAAACAGACACATTCATTTCCTTCTCATTAGTGTTTTTTTTCCATCAACATCGTAATCATTTTGTATGGCAATAAATGTCTAACTGGAGAGTATGGAGCAAAACATTTACCATTCTTGATTATCATTTTCATTATAAATGGCTGAACATGAAATATTACACCTGACAGAATGTGTAAACCGCTTATTTGAGAGACATGCGACAGAACAGGCTACAGAAGTGTACAAATTGAAGTTTTTGAAGCCAGGAATTAGTTTGTAATAATCTGTTTTGATTCATATTTGGGATGTAACCTCCTGCTTTTCCATTTTCTCACAAAATGTGTATTTTTCCATTTGCTTTTCACTCAATATGTGTCAATGTACCATTAGATGCATAAATACGGTATACCGTCCTGTCAAAAATGTATCATAAATATTTTATATTTTAATAAATGTAGCTTTCACTTTCACTATTAATCAATGAACAGAATGGTTTCAATATAGGATATAGGATAAAGACAAGTTCAGTTTTTCTTAAGTTTAATGTATATTTTAATCAGCATGAGTTCTGGTCTGAGGACAGGTGGCTTTAGAGGTAGTGAGTGATAATGTTATGTTATAATTGTGATAAGATGAAGACAAAATCAAAGTGGAAATGTTGCTGGTTTCTCAAGAATCAGCGAGATATTACTGTTAAATGCTGCACTGATTAGGTAAATACTTGAGTATATGAGTATTAGTACACTCAGACAGCAGCATAAAATATATCTTCAATGATGTCTTATCTACTTGTCTGGTCTCCTGGTATTGGTTGTTGATTTCAGTGGAAACACTGAGCAATTAAAGATTACCTTGAGTGTGACTTACCCTCCTTTACCAAACCACAGAGACTGAGAGTCTGTCTCTCCTCGCGCCTGAGAGAGGGAGAGAGAGAGAGAGAGAGAGAGAGAGAAAGAAGGAAAGAGAGAGAAACATTTGTCTATAGTAATTTGTCTAATAAGAACATTTAAAAACCTTGCAGAAACAAAATGTTTAAACTAGCCTACGGTGGCCAGCAGGTGTCTCAGCTTGGCCAAGCCAATTAGCCTCACCAGTTTTCATTATTATTATTTATTTTAATTTTATGCATTTTTTTTTTTTTTTCATGATTTTTTTTATTTCCAGCAGGGAACCCGACTGGCTGATTAGCTTTGATCCCAAACCCAAAACATTTTCTATATTCACCACAAACACAGCAACGGAAAATGTTTACAAAAGAAAAAAATGTAAAAGTGTTACTTTGCAGGGACGCTAAAGCAATAATTTGGGATTTGTTCTCAGACAATATATCTAGAACATAAGTGTAGGCACAAAACTCAACACAACAATTTACAAAAACCACCACACAATGTTCACACAACTAACAATGAACCCACCTGCCAGTCTCGTCCAATCATGGGCCATCAGATTGAACATGCAAATCGCTATAGCAATGAAAAGAGACTGGAAAGACGACAAAACGCCGGGATACACAGACAACAACGGATAAAGAGTCAACAAAATAACGCACACAAAAAAGAAGCAAAGAGTGGCAAACTGCAAAATAAACATGACAGCGGTTATAGTGCTGTTAGCATTAGCATTGTGCGGAAAATATGAGTGTCTAAAAAATAATAAAATCATATCTGTGTGTGAGCATGTTTACAATGTTCTTAAATCTGTGTGAAAAGTTTGTGAACAGACTCACTTCAAAAGCATTTTATCATGATATCTGCTCTTCTTCAAACATTGCTAATAGCTTATAGTGACTGATCTGTTTAACACGACTGATGTGGGACCAGTTAAACTCAACAAAATTAATTGCTTCATCAATAAAAAGTACATAATATACTGTTTCTGGGTCTGATAATAGTTCAACATCACCTACATCCTTCTTTAACTTTTCAACAACTTTTTAGTTTGCTTTCAAGAAAGGAAAAGTGCTCTTATGGCTCACCTCCTGCAGCTGTTGCCGGACTTTTTCGAAGAGTCTTAACCAGTTCTCTTTCGCTCTGACCGCAGGGTCCACTGGCTCCTTTGGCTCCTCTTTCACTGGTTCACTGCAAAAACATTTGCAAGCTTGCATGTATAATCCAAGATGAATCTTTCATTCCGTTCCGAAAACCACCAGCATGACTTTTAGATGCTGGGATATCCATTAGATTGCAAAACCAACTTGCTAAAATACAGATTTTAAACCAGCCTAAGGTGGTTTGTCCATCTAAGCTGGCACCAAGCTGGTTTCCACTTATAAGGCTGGTCTGGTTTGCTGGTTTAAGATTTAGATGCTGGCATACCCACCAGATTGCTTAACTATCCTGCTGAAAAACAGATTTTAAGCCAGTCTAAAGTAGTTTGTCATTCTTAGCAGCCAATCAAGCTGGTTTCCACTGGACAAACAGTTTCGGTTTTGGAGGGTTTTGGGCACTTGTAAACTAGTCAGACTTGGAGACCAACAGGATAAGTAGTTAGACCAGCTGAACACCAACTTGGCCAGGCTTCCAGACCAGCTAAACTAAGCTTAAACCAGCTAAGACCAGCGAATCGCCTTAGGATAGTTTCAGTTTTTCAGCAGGGTAGCTTAATCAGCAACACTACCTTGGTCAACTAAATTCACCAGCTTATTTTGAAGTGACCAGCATGGCAGTGCTGGTCCACCTGCTAGTCCTGCACCAAATCAGTATTAACTAGCCTGGACTCACATGGAAATTCTTGCTGGTCTAAGCTAGTCTTTTTACTTGAGTTAGGACCTCTGAATAATCCGATACGGCAATTATACTTTTTGTTTTGATGAATGAGTTGTATTCACCTTTATCACTCAAGACCAGTTTTGAAAACCCAAAGCATGTTGAAACGTTTGTGGTACCTCTCAAGTTCAGGTACAGGTTCCTCTACTTCCACAGGTGGAGAGCAAGGAGGGCTCTCCATCTTCATTTCCTCTTTTGGAGCCTCTTCCATTGGTAAGTCGTATTCTTTCAGTGGAAATTCGTCCTCCATAGGTAGCTCCACTGTGGGAAGTTTCTCCTCTGTGGGGGTTAGAGGTTTAGGGTCTGATGCAGGAGCTTTGGAGTTGTCTGTAGGGGCAAGGTTGGGCGGCTCAAGGGCATTGGTTGTTGTAGGGGGCATATGTTGGGTTGTAGGGGCAGGAGGTTGTGGCGTTGGTGTCTGGGACTTTGTTGTTGGAGGTTGAGATTGCATTTGGGGTTGGAGTTGAGATGTTGGCGCAGGAGGTGGTGTAGGAGTAGATCCACCCAATCCAAACACGGCAGTCAGTGGTTTAGCCATGGCAAAGAAGGACTGAACGGAAGGAATGGGGCCTGATGACTGCTGTTGGGGAGGCGGTTGTTGTCTGGGCGGCTGGGATTGCTGGTTTAGGGGCTTGACTGGTGGTTGGGCTTGCGTTTGATTGGATGGTTGGCTGGTATTTTGAGACTGTGATATCTGAGACTGGGGTTGTTGTTGTTGATGTAGCGAGGACTGTTTCTCCAGTGGAGGTCTGGTAGATGATGGCACGTCCAGCGTTGGGGCAGCACTGGTTGGAGTGGGTGTGAATGGAGGCCCTTGGTCTTCACTGAGAGCTCCATCCAATGGATACAGATCTTCATCCTCGTAATTGAAGTTCTCCTCTCCCTCGTACATGTCCACCTCTCCTGGATACAGGTCACCATCCTCTTCCTCATACAGAGCACCTTCCTCACCTCCATCCTTACTGTAGGCACACTCATCGCTGTATGCGCCCTGCGTCTCATCCCAGTCAGGCGAGCCCTTGCTGTAGGACACGGACGAGTGGCAGGAGTGGTAAGAATCATTCTCATCATAAAGTTCTCGTTCACCGTATACTTCACTCAGTTGAGAACTACAGCGACTGAGCTCAGCTGAGGATGCATAGCTCCCGGTCGGACTGGAGAGGAACAGAGAGTGAAAAAGAGAGTGAGAAAGTGACAGAAAAAGAGAGTAACAAAGTGACAGAATAAAGAATGCATTGAGATATGCTATATGATATGAGACCCAGTAACAGAATTTGATTCCACCGCCTCACTTGACTTTGCCAAGAACAAAATGAAATGTATTAGATAGAGAGAAACATCCATCACAGAGATACAGTGCTTTCATGAGCTCTGAGGCTATAAAATACTGCAGTTCTGACTCCTCAAAAGGAACCCACAAACACAATTTAACAACTGTCTGGACCTACCATGCTCTCCACTGTTTAGAGATCACCATGCAAAATGGAGGTGACACCAATAGGTTTTTATGTTAGCAAAACATTCTCTTAATGTGACTAACACAGAGTTTTGCTGAGGTGGGTTTAGGCTGGTCATTAAGGTAAGAACAGTCAGTTCCTAAGAGATGCAATAGATGCAAGCTTGCAAGGCAAATCTAGAATCTATATACGTAGAGTATTTTTAAGTCAAGTGGAATTGATATTTAGGTATGGACACATTATCAATGCCTACACTGGTAGTCTAATTAGTTACAATGTCATGAATATAATTATGCATAGCTGTATATTAATACTGCATTTCATATTGAATTTGGGACATTTTATGGACCAAGCACCAAAGGTACGTAGACATCTATTGTATCTGTTAGTTTTCTTCTTCTTGTGCCATTAAAGTCTACTGCAGCCTAGAACCATTTGGATGAATGTTATTAAATATGGCACACTAATAGAGGACAGTTTGAACATATTCCATAGCAAATTTGGTGACTCTTTGTCTAACCCTGTAGTGCCACCAACAACTCAAATTTTCACTAATGCTCACGCTGATAGCTTTTGAACCATAAGTCCTGGAAACAAAACAAACCGTAATCTCAAATGTCCGATTCACATGAAATTTGGTGTATATCATCTAGGAAAACTCATGACAAAAATGTATTAAACGTTTTTTGATAGACCAAACCGTTCTCATATAATGCCTAAATGAATCTGACAGCAAGCACGCCAAAGAGGAAATTATGCTATATCCCACTCAGTTGTCTCTCATTGTTGGCATACTTCTGTTGTTTTCACTCCCCTTCACCCCATCACCACCAGTTTAGGTCCTGTCCTGGGCAGAAGTAAGATTTGACGGTTCAAGCAAGTATCCGAGCACTGAACAGTAGGACGGGGCTTACGCCAAATGATATAAGTATTTCTATGTTCGTATTAATCCCAATAATCCAGAGTATTTTCTGATAGAATTCTCCTTATGGCATTAAAACCAACTTAATTATACCACATCTGATGATCATTTAAGGCAATAAAATATTATTGCCATTTTTGCAGATGGTGTGCTTGGCCCCTTAATGGCTTCTTGCAGCTATATTACTTCTTGATATTTCCCAAATTCCGACCACATAGCATTCTGTTGTCCTGTTAAATCCTTTGACGTATTGTGCAGCAGGTGGCGCTGTTATTATGTGTGTTGTTCTGCCCTTCCTTTTTGTGTTTTGTCTCTCTCTCTCTCACACAGGATTGGACCATGGAGAAAATCAGATAGTCCTTGGTGGATAGGGATTGGTGGATATGGGGTCTGCCTATTTAAGCGGACAGTGTTGATCAGATGTGGCTGGCTTCCAAGGCCATGGTGGCCTTTTGTACTCTGTAGTGTTTTTCTTCATTGTTACCATGTGGTTGTGAAGGCCAGTGTCTAATTTATTGAAGTGAGTGACTGTTTCCTCCAAAGTCAATATGTGACTGATCTTAAAGAGGAAGCCGTGGGAAATGGGGGCCTATTTCTTTTATTGTGTGTTGAGTTTTTCCTTGTTTCTGGAATAGTTAGGGAGATAGGGAAGAATTATGTATTTTATTTTGTTTCTTTTTTGATTAGGGAAGTTAAACAAAGTTTGAATTTAGTTAGAATCTCTTTTGTTTGTTATTTTGGCCACACTCATTTCTGAAGTCTTTGCTTCACTCTTACAAAGAGAAAATAAATGTTTTATCCAATAAATTTGGGAGTTTTGGTTAATCCTGCTTGTGGCGTCTCATTTATGTTGCGTCCTTACCCCTAGATGGGACGTAACATTCCGATGTTCTCAAGATGACATACAAAGCATAAAAATGGCAACACCAGCATTTCTTTTGTAGGTATATAATTATCAACAGAGAGGATAATTTACCGTATTTTATACGTTAGACTTTTGCTAAACAGGTTTTATTGTTGTGTAATGTAGGATCTCCAAATCATTTATGCATTTTATTTGTTTAAAACTGGATGTTTATCATTAATTGTGTACATCATTCACCGGCATCTCTGTGAGGTTGAATTGCTAATTAGCTGTAATTTGGTATTTTGCTGTGAGTGAGGACATAAAAATGACTTGCTGTAAACTTGTCACATCACAACAAGTTAGAATCACAGCATCCGACTCTGGGCTGCTAAAGCACTTGCTGTAAACTTCAATCCGGGAGCAGGGGAATCTATTGTGCCTTTAAGAAATGCATGTAACTCCAAGTTGCTCCAACAGGACACTCCAATTAGTGTACTGTAAGTTGACCAAATAGAAAACAAAAGCTTTATCTTAGAGCTGCTGATGACTAATTTACGCAGTGATTGCGGTGGTAGAAAGTCTATTCTTTATGAACACAATCCACCCATTTACTGCTGTCAGTTTCTGTCTACAGTTGTTTACCACTGTCTATGTGTCTTCTACTGTCTACCGCTTTTTACTACAACCTACAATGTCTACTACAGTGCACCAAAGTCTACAGCTGTCTGCTGCTGTAATTGTTTTAATAAACACATGGCAAGTAATCTGGGAAAGTGAGTATTACACAGACACCCGTAAATGAACATCTTCCTCTGTTTCTCTCTCACCTGACTCCTCTCTGATTGTCGTAGTTGAGGTCACAGCTGTTAATGGAGCGTGAGTAGGTGCGGGGGTTGCGGTGTTGGTGGCTCATGGGATACTGGTGGACTGAGGCGTTGGGCTGAGATGTGGTGTAATAAGGGGGTGGGATGCTGTTACTGGTCTCACTGCGGTAATCACTGTCTCTGTCATCCATTGCACTGTCTGGATCATTGTCTGCAAAAAGGGACATCAAAAAAAGCTGTATTTTTGAGGGAAATTGCCATTTTTGTCTGCTACTGTTTTTGTTGTTGCTGTCTTTGGAATTGCTTGTGGGGTAGCAAATCTCTTAATTGAGGTATTCAGTGTATCTGTACATCTCAACATCATTTGTTTGAAGTTTATAATGACAGATATGAACACTCACTCTGCTGGTCACCCCACAAACTCCAGTTACCTGTGAGAGAAGACAGAGAATTAACAATAATGCAATATAATCATAGACCGATCGGCCAGGCCGGTTAATCGGCTGTTATTGGGCCATGTCATATCATGCATTCAAGTCGGAAACAAAATACAAAAGATGTCAAACTAAAACCAATACACAACAAACAGTTGTGTATGACCTTTTTCTGTGTAAAGTTATATCCAATTTTACAACTAACTGCCATGACAACGTAACGGCGTAAACTGTAAAACAACCGTAAAAATGACAATTTAAACTTTTACAGCTGAAGTTGTAACAAAATTTATGTAAGTGCTGTTATAAAATTAAAAGCTTAACATTTCGGCCCCATTCACTTCCATTGTAAGTGCCTCGCTGTTACTTTTTTTAAAGAAAAGGAGGGACGAGTCTAAATATTTTGGTAATCAACATTAGTTCAATGCTGTTGATTGAGCTTAACTTGTATTGAACTCTGAAGATTCCTTTTATGCATGGCATATGTCAAATTATTAAATCATTGGCTTTACATTAGTTGACTATAAGATCTGTCATATATAACAAATTATTATATAAAAATTACATAAATATAGCACTGAAATGTAAATATTTTGCAAAATCATCGCTTTCCATCATCTTTTCATTCTGACACTCAGCAACTCCGGTATCAACTAGAATTCCCACTTAAGTTTCCCACTTATACGACTTTGCACGATTGTTCATGTGTTTGGGAGGTTGTAATTACGATATTTCAGACTCCACTTGAAGGATGCAATTGTTTTGGCTTTTAAGTGCAGAAGAAACAATAACTCTACAAACTACGGTATTGTGGAGGAAACTATGATTACCATGGTACATTTTTGTGCCCTGAAATATCTACACTATATGCTGTCTTCATCTATCATCTTCATGGCAATACTACCTATGAGTTTCAATCTTTCAGTAGGACAGCAGTGCTCTGTGATTAAAGTGATGTTGTGTTGGCCGACATCCTGCAATGATTCCCAGTTCCTAATTCCCAGCCAATGAGAAGGGCCAACAGTCTAGCCCCACCCCCCTGGGAGCTGTGTCAGCAGTACTTATGCAGACTGAGGGTGTGTGTGTGAAATACAGAGGTCAGTCGCGGTCAAGTGCTCATGCACTCCAGTGCTCATTCAGCTTTCTGCGGCACACAGTGTCAAATCCTTCATTCATAAATCCCATTAAACAGTGACAGGAATGGAGAGCAACAGCACTTAGTGGTTTAGATGCTCATAGCAGAGCTGATGATCTGATTTATGTGTGAAAACTGAATCTGACTCTGCATTTAACACTCTTGAAAAAGAGCATCAGAAGCACAAGATCCCAAAACACCACAGAATATCTGCTGAATTGTGTCCATGCTTTATAATATACAAAGCAAATATATAGGGTTCATCCGATTTAATTTGTAGTGGTTTTCACCCCTCAGACACTCTTTTGATCATTTTTGAAGAACAATGTCACAGTAGATACTGACATATAGTCATGTGACCAAACAACATGGCGGTGATCACAGAGGAGTTTGTGTTTGGTTGAAACACCAACAAAACTACACCTGATAAGAAACCTAAATAAGTTTTGACATTGAAACCTGTTTGAGTCAAAAGATTAGTGTCTCTAAATCACTTTTATTGTAGTAACAACTCTAGTTTCATTCGGTTTGCCATTTTCAAAATTTGAGTGATTTATATGAAGTTAGGATGAAAATACGATGCATTTCAAACTGTTCTGAGACCAGTGCAGACAGACAGCACACTGGAGGTTAAGTCATTCACTAAATAGGGAGCAAGGGAGCATCCTATAGCTCTCTATGCAGTTAAGTGCATTCACTCCTAAAATCTGATCAAAAGTTCAGTTTCAGGCTGCAGATGATGTTTGGATCACTCAACATGTTTGACAGACATGTGACAATGATAATCAGTACATAGATTCAGAATTTATAATGTATCATTTTATTTTAACATGGTTGACAGTGATTGGATGATGCTGGACATTACTTTGAATCAGAAATAATTATGCTAATTTCTGATGTAATGTCTGTAACGTCTCAAAACATGAATAATCAACACTCCTGCAAATATAATAAACTATTTGATAAAAAAAATCTGACTTTCTGTAGATTGGTGTTATTTAAAATTTCACAACTTAGTCCCGCTGTCCACATATGTAGACATCGATTTTTAGGAAAACTATTTGCATGTTTCTTAGGGGCTACTAGTTAAAGATAATAAAGGGGAATGGAAAATGCACACAGCAGTCACGCAGAAGTCTCGGGAGGTTAAGTAATGTTTACCAGATCCCTTGTTTTCACTCATAAATCAAAGGCAACAATTTTTTTTCCGTAACTACAGTATCAGATATTCTATGCTATGGCTATTCTTTCCCACTGAAAATTCCAGAGAGAGCTAGTCTTTCGGGTAAGCCTACAAACTGACATCAAGACTGAACAACTCTAGAACTCATCCAAGCTAACATGCATGTAAAAATAATCGTTTTTTAATAACTCTAATATTTAAAAGATTGTTTCCATTTCATGAACGTTACGAATTCTCTTTGAAGAGAAAAGAATGCTTTGACATCATGTATTTACACTTGCGCTCATCTTCTAACGACTTGACAGACTTACGAAGACCTGACGACATTTCTGGTAAGCGAACATAATGAGCAACGATACTCCCTGTTTTTGTGTGTTTTTACGGTGCATTCAGGGGAATTTTTAGGTAGCGAACCTATCAGTGCACTGCGATTGGCACAGCCCTAAAAAAATGGGTGACTCCCTGATCAGCACCCTGACTACTAAACTAGTGAGCTGATTTAGACACATCCATGTGCATTTGTGTATTTACTGTAGAATGTTTCACTCACAGCACTGTGTTCCTGGTACAGATAATGGTCTCTCCTGAACCTCCTGATATGTATACTGCAACACATATCACACATAAACGTTAAAACCATTAAACTGATGTAATATTGCCGGATTAACTTTCATTTAAAATGCAATGCACACTATTGAGGATGACAGCAGTCAGACAGCAGAGACTCACATCCTGGTCTCGAATGGCGTTGAGCTGCTCCAGTTTTTTCGCCCAGTACCGAGCCTCTTCTTCTGGGATATCTGCGGGGGTAACACACACACAAGACACACACAGACACACAATAGTAGTCTTAGCCTCAGACAGCATGCCCATTAACTGCCCACAGACTATCTGATGCATACTGCACAAAAATGTCAAAAGCTTTTCTAAAATTATAAGCTCCAGTCTGAGTTTTGTTTTGCCAGAATAAGATACAATATGGACCAGACTCTATGCTGATAGTCAGAAGTCTGACTCAGTGAGACTAGGGTGTGAGTTATCTTATGTCTCCAACAGCATCTCTTCAGAGTGAAGAAAAGTTCATTTGTATCAACTGGACGGATTTCAGTGTAAAGGTGCAGTTCTGCTGAACACAGTCTTTTCAAGAACAATACTTCATTCATTCAGAGCGCAGACACAGCAGTCTAGTCGCTGCATTTGGCCTCATCTATTGCCTACAAAGGTATGTTTCTTAAGCTACATTTTTCAAGCTATTCAAACCACCTGCCTCTAAATAGCAATAGGGAATAGCTAATCATGTTTAATGAGTGTGTCATAAATAAGGTAATAAGTTCCACCCAAACTTCCTATTTGGAAATGCATCACAGGAATGAAAACTGCACTCGTCAAACCTATTTTATTGGGTCTTTAAACATCATATGCATGTCATATTTATAAAGCTGAATATTTTGCATAGTATTAGGGGAATGAGTGTGCGCTCACCCAGTGGCAGTTCAAAGCGAGTGTCCAGAAGAACAAGGTGAAATGTTGGATCTTTGGTGCCACAGATTTCGTTATCCGCCATAATGACCTGAGAATCAAGAGTCAGCCATTCCCCGGGTCCCTCCTGAAACACACACACACACACACACACACACACACACACACACACACACTGGTATCACTATATTAGTGAGGACATCTCATAGATGCATTTTTTTAAGTTGCAAAAACTCAACCCAAATACTAAACCTAATCCTCACACAAATCTGTTAATATGAAAGTGTTAATCTCGTAGATCTATACTAAGCACAAGGTTAACCATGGTTAATCTATAGTAAAACCATGGTTACTATATTGATATGTTATACTGTATTAAAACCATGCTTTCCACCAAAAAAACATGGTTACTTAACTTACTTTTCATTGTTACTAAAATATTACTATGGTAAAACCATGGTTTCCTTCAAAAAATAAAATAAATAAAAATAAATTGAATGCAAAACTATTGCGAGAATGCAAAACTTATTGGAAGGGAACCCAATGTAATGTGCTGGCAGGCTGAAGACAGGACAAGAACGATGAAGACGACGAAGTGAAGAACTCAAGTGCAGTTTATTTATAAGGTGCAATAAATCCTAAAAACATGAATGACTTGATTTGACAATAACATTACAAACAACAGAACAATAACCTAGTTTCCATCCACTTTTCACGTTGTTTTGTTTTCGGCAAAGTGAAAATGCGTAAAAAAATTTTTTTGCGAAATTTTACGTCTTCTGCCTGTTTCCATTCAAATGGCCTTTTATCGATAAAAATGGTGTGCGTGATGACGTTATGCCTAAAAAAAACACTTTGTCGCATACGTTTTGATTTATCGCAAAAGAAATCTGCCCTTAAGCCGTTTCCATACAGAAATGTGTTTATCGCTAATTATGTACCTTTCGCCTCTCAGATGTCCCTCATTTTTTCCCCCTGAAGTCTTTGTAAAATGGGGAGAGTATTGAGACAATTCATTGAAATTAAACAGCTTACAGTCATTTTAATTTCACAAATAAATTCAATCAGAAGACAAGGAATTGCAATCAAAGGGAACTGTTGCCCTTCTGATAGGACTGTAGTATTGGTCCTGATGTTGCGCCTGTCACAGGTTGCCACTGGTTCCGACCCGAAAGTGAATCGTCATGGCCATTCATTTGTTCTCCTTGTACTTGTCGATGACAGGTGCATAATACGAGATATTTGTGTTGGCACTCCTGGAAGTGTCATGACACAGATGTGATTGCAGCATCGGATCTGTGCCAATCCATAACAGTGCGAGTAATGCTTCATGTACTATAAATTGGTTTTCAAGGATGTATACCTTGTCATCATGATTAAAACAGGCTAACGATTGGGGTAAATTCTTTCATGTGACACTATATTTTTGCGTTAATGTCTATTTTCTCAACAAAAAGTGTTTCCAAACCAATTTTTCGCATCATTTGAAGTATCGACATAGAGTTTATGCGCTAGAGTTAAATGGAAAAATATTCTGTCGACACTTGTGAAATTTTTGCGATAATTTGCGTTTCCTTCAGCTATATCAGTAAACTTTCTGATGTGCTACACTTTTTGTCACAAAAAAAAAAAAACGTACAGAACCGTATTTAATGTTACACCTACAATACTCGACAAAGGATTAGAGAACATGAGGATATAAATACCTGGGCAAGGGTACCACATGACAAAGACAACCAATGACAAGACTTATCTAATATTAAGATAACAAGACTAATTAAAGCTGCAAGCAGCGATGAACAAGCCCTCACACCCTGGTGCACGTTGGGACTGCTGTGCCAGGGGAATGTCACTCCAATTTGTTTTAGCATTTTTTAGCACTTAAATGTTGTTAAGAGTGTATCACAGTGTAAAACATGTCATTTCCTGTTGCCAGTAGGTGGCGCTATGACTATAACTGAATATTGGCATATAGAAGTGTTCAGGCTGGGACTGTTATCAAACATGTGAAGTTTTGGGCAGATTGGTCATTGTATGTTTGAGTTACAACAACTTCCTGTTTAATGGCGAAATATCGAAATTTGTCAGGCTGCCACAGACACGCCGTTCAAAGAAACCTCAAAAGCTTCACAATTTAGCATCGCCAAGGCCTTTAGATTAGACTGACCAAATATGATGTTGATCTGATTTAATCTTTAGGAGGAGTTCGTTAAAGTACGAGGCCTGGAAATGGCAAAAACTGAGCAAAAATTGAAGAGAAAAATCACAATGGCTGACTTCCTGTTGGGTTTAGGATATGGTTCTAAGATACTTTTTTGTACGTGTTGACATGTTACATATGCCTACCGATTTTCTTAGGTGAAACGTGGCGCGAGGGCTGCTTCGTTGAAATTTTGTAGGTGGCGCTATTGAGCCATTTTGCCACAGTTAATTTTAAAACCAGTATCAGATGGAAATTTTCCCCACTTCTGAGATGTGTGCAAAGTTTCATGAGTTTTCAAGTATGTTTAGGCCCTCGAAAATGCGATTCATTTGGGAAAAAAATTATAATATGCCTAGAAGAACAATAGGGTCCTCGCGCCATCGGTGCTCAGGCCCTAATAAACAGGAACCAATAACAAAACAGAACTGAATACAAGATAACAAGACAATAAACCAATAAGAACAAGACACATGAAACCAGATAGTCACATGACAGGATCAAATGAGGGGAACAGGAAATCACATGGCAGAAAACAGGAACTAGGAAACAATGATGTACTTTTCAAAATAAAAGGCATGAAATAACAAATGAACAAAAACACATAACGTATTGCAAGGGACTGCAAAAAATAAATAAATAAATAAAAAAAATCCCGCCCTGTCCTCTAAGGGGACATTTATTTAAGTTATAGTATGTTGGGTAAGGGTTAATTACCTTACTCAAACACAGCCTATATATGTGACACTAATCAGTTATATCCAATATTACAATTTACATCCACACAGACAATAAAACGAACGAACAGGTGAACTTGAACCAATTTAGGCGCGAGTCAGAATGCGTAACTTGTGTTGCCAATTCGCCGTTATTGCTGCACGTAACGCAGTATCCTTAACCGTCTAAACGAGAGGAATTCACAATCCTTCAGTATATTCATTAAAAGCTCTGGTTTTCAGGACAGTTTTCTAATGTTGCTTAATCTTACATATTTAACATATTAATCTTTATTATGTTTGATACATGTTAAAACAGAAAATGTGGCAGATTTATGATCCTTGAGATGATTAAAAATGTCCTCACTAGTTGGTGTTCATCATGTTTCTGTATATTTGTGAGCACATTTTTTAAAAATGGGCCCTCACAAGTAAAGCCAAACCTGTGCACACACCCAGTGTTGAGTTAGTGTTGAATTACAGACTCCTCAGCCTTATTTGGCAATCAAACACATTTTTAATATATCATTTTCTTTTTTTAATGTACCTAAACTGTTGGGTAGCTCCTTGATGTTGTCTTATTATATAAATAATTTTTTTTTATTTTAGAGGCAGTTAATGGTTTGAGTTAGGGCCATGTTTGTTTGACAGGAATGTTTTTTTCCATGAGATCCTAACCACCATTAACCACCATAAATTCTGCATGAATTCTGGGAATTGTTTTTTCAGATGGGGTGACAGAGATTGGGTTCTGTTGACCTTGACTTTATTTTCCATAATGCCATTTGTGATTACTGCTTCATAATATCTGATGACTCTGATTTCTCACTGGCTGTTGTGACATCATCTAGACAGCTCTAATGATTGGCTGTGGTCTGAGGTCAATCGTTATTGCACATAAATCTCTCTTGGTGTCTAAAGTAATAAACTGATGTCGTTCTCTTTTATTTCCCAGTGAAACGTTTACTCATAAAGCGAATCCACTAAAAGCTCTCCTGTTACAGCACAAACAATTCTTCTAGTAAAAAGAGTCAAACACTCTGACTAGATTTGCATTCCCTGAAGGAAATAACAGCGCTTGAAAGGCAATAAAAGAATAGTGTTAAAGTTTCAGGCAAGTTTAGGTTTTAGGTTTTTATGTATAAATGAAATGCCACATTAGAGCCGCTTTGCTGATAAATCGTTCACAATAAGAGCAGGAACGTGCATTGAGAGAGTAAATAGGGAATTTTCTCTTTAAAGGAATTCTGGGTTCCATACAAGTTAAGCTCAATCAACAGCACTTGTGGCATAATGTTGATTAAAAATCAAGGTTACAGTGAGACACTTACAATGGAAGTGAATGGGGTCAATGTTCGGAGGGTTTAAAGGCAGAAATGTGAAGATTATAATTTTATAAAAGCACACATTAATTCTTCTGTTAAAACTTGTGTATTATTTAAACTGTAAAATTGTTTAAATCATCGTTTTTATGGTCGTTTTAGGGTTTTAGGGTTTACGATATTACGTCGTCATGCCAACAAAGTTGTAAAATTGGATTTAACTGTGAACAGAAAATGTTAGTAAGTGATTTTATCACAGAAAAATCATGTTAACGCACATATTATTTACGTCTTGTGGCTATACTTTTGAAACAGTGAGTTTTTTAATGTTTACAGATTGACTTCCATTGTTAGTGCCTTAATGTAACACAATTTTTTGTAACCCGAAATTAATTTTTGTGGTAATCAACATTATGCCACATGTGCTGTTGAATGAGCTTAATCTGTATTGAATCATAATATTTCTTTAAAAGCCATTTCTAACTATAAACAAATAAGTGGCCGCTTAGGGCCCCTGAGCCACCAGGGAGCCCCGCAGAGCAAGGGAATGCTTTTTTTTTTATTTAACTTCGTATATAGTTATTTATTATTTATAGTCAATTATTGTTTTGTTTTTTCCCCTTTTTCTCCCAATTTGGAATGCCCAATTCCCAATGTGCTTTTAAGTCCTCATGGTCGCGTAGTGATTCGCCTCAATCCGGGTGGAAGAATCCCAGTTGCCTCCATGTCTGAGACCGTCAACCCGCACATCTTATCACGTGGCTTGTTGAGCGCGTTGCCACGGAGACATAGCGCGTGTGGAGGCTTCACACCATCCACCGCGGCAACCATGCTCAACTCACCACACGCCCCACTGAGAATGAACCACATTATAGCGACCACGAGGAGGTTACCCCATGTGACTCTACCCTCCCTAGCAACCGGGCCTATTTGGTTGCTTAGGAGACCAAATTGGAACTAGCGAACTAGCGAACTCCAGGGGTGATAGCCAGCATCTTTACCACTGAGTTACCCAGGCCCCTATAGTCATTTATTGTTAGTTTGTATAGTTATTTATCGGTAAAAACAATTTGTGTTTTGTGTAATTAATCATTTCCAATTTTAAGTTAATACAGTCAAATTTAATGAATGAATAGATCATTAGATAATCCACATGAAGCACAATGTTACATATGGCCACCAGGAGATGGCGCCAAATACATGACACAGACTCAATGATGACTCAAATGGCACAGAATGACAATGACACTCTAAATTATATTTGCAATGTTATAACTTTTGATTGCTTTGTCGTATCAACACAAAAATGTTCACAGATACAGTTGATTGGGAACAAAACAAAAGCAGTTTTTCAGAGCCACCTTATTTACACCCAGAGATATATAATGCCAATATAAAAAATATGACAAAAGTAAATTTTTGGATTAATTTTTTTGTGATTTTTCAGCAGTTTCTTAGGCTGAGAGTCTCAGAATGTATCATACTCTACTGTATATCATTAAAAAAATTGAAATGTTCTCTTTACAATGATACCAAACACTTGACCCTCCTTGTTTTTTTGTCTAGTTTTAAGCCTTTAATTTTGGGTGTGCCACTGAAACAGGAAATCTTTAAAAACACCTTCAGAGCTTAAAGGGTTAACCTGAATTAATTGCAGAAAAATTAGGAGAAGAATATTAAAAATGTTAAAAAGTCGAATACCAATGCATTGGCAGAGCACTCGCATCTGCATTCGAGTGTTTGCGTAAAATTCGTTTCTGGCCTTACAAGCGCTACGCTACTTCTGACATATATAGATATCAATGTAAGGGCATATACACAAACAATGCTCTTCAAAGCCAAGAAATATTGTCTGAAAGCAAAAGCACACATCCATTAGAAGAAAATTCTTCTAAAGCGAACTATGTACAAATAACACAAATATTTCCACGATCTCTCCAATGTAAAAATTACGAGCAGTCCAAGATGCTTAAAAAACATCATGAATGTTTCAACTGTGTTACTAAGTTTAGAATTCACATAAATCACACACGTGAAAGTTAGAGGCCAAGAGAAGAAATGCTCATGAATTATTCAGAACACATGCTGTATTATTTATGTTATGTTATGAAAGCATGGGAAAAATTCAGGGTCATTTATAAAACGGGACATAAAGGCAGCAAATGGAAGGGCACTTAAAAGCACTGTCTTTAAATAAACCCAACACTGCATTACATAACTGGACAGGACGGGCACAGCAGCATGTGATGAGGACTGATGTACATAATCATCGCTGAGCCCATAGATTCAACAGCACGTCTCGTGTCTACACCAGATCTCATCAAAGATCAACATCAAGACCACTGTACCTGCACCCTCCATGATAACATGACCTTTAAATGCCCTGGTATGATGATGACATCTCACCCCACGCCCAGGAGGTTACCCCATGTGACTCTACCCTCCCTAACAACCGGGCCAGTTGGTTGCTTAGGAGACCTGGCTGGAGTCACTCAGCACGCCTTGGATTCAAGCTCATGACTCCAGGTGTGATAGTCAGCGTCTTTGCTCGGTAATGCGCTCAACAAGCCACGTGATAAGATGCGCGGACTGACGGTCTCAGACGCGGAGGCAACTGAGATTCGTCCTCTGCCACCTGGATTTAGGCGAATCACTACGCCACCTTGCGGACTTAGAGCGCATTGGGAATTGGGCATTCCAAATTGGGGAGAAAAGGGGAGAAATAATCCACACAAAAAATAAATTTTGTTTTTTTCCTTATAATCACCAGCTTTAAATCAATAGTTTTACTGTATATTTTTCCATTGTTTTTAATCCGAATACGTCATTCGCAATGCTACATGGGATCATAGTTAAAGATCTTAAGTACACAGTCTTGTATCGCTGTCTTTTTGTCTGATTTTCAAATATTGTTTTGCTTCAAATCAAAGTTTGTAATGTCGTGATTCATCTTGGAGCTGGCTGATTTGGTTCATGGCTCACAAATCGAATATAAATGGTTTTATGAAATCCCTATGGAAAAATGTATGGGAAAAATACTTCTGGAACAAAGACGGCTGAAAAAGTGGACATGCATTATTGCGCTCTATTCACAGATGTCTCTATCTGACTTTTATCATTCATTAAAATGTTTTAGTAGGTAAAGTTAGGTAAATATTGCTGTTTATTAATATGTGTTTTTATATTGGCATATAAATGGACATTATTAATTTAGTTAAATAAGTTCATTTTGTGAAAAACAGTGTGGAAACCCATATTATTTTTTAAATAGATTTTTTACTGTATTTTACTTTTTATATTAAACATTTTCACTTGTACTTGTAAATAAATAAACATATTGAATATTGGCAAAATGCTGAACTCTATTTATATTTACTGACCTCGTTTGATTGGCGGATGTTCTGCAGTGGAATCCAAACGGTGCCGACCATTGTGTCCCAGATCAGTCCTTTATTCCACACCTCCACGGTAAGACCCAGATCCAACCGATTTATCTCACTACAAGTAACAAGACAGAGCAAACATTAGACGAGGAAAAATACAGGGGACAATGCACTACATCGGAGTAAACAGCTGAATGAAGATGGAAAGAAAAAGGCTTTTATTGCAATAAACATAAACGGCTTACAAATCCTGGCATGAAGATCGCACTAACCGAGAGCTGCGTGGGCAAAGAGTTTATTTAAAGTCAAGGTCTGATGTTTACCGAGAGAAATGTGCATTTGTACTTTATCTGGCTTGATGGTTGGCACCACACAAGAGGAATCACTTTAAAACGTAAATAAACAGAAAACAAAATATGCCCAAGAGAAATACAACACATATCTACAAAACAGCAGGACACATCGTTAGAAAGAAAACTGTGAGGGGAAACAGAGAGAGACAATTAAATATGATTTGTTAGGGTGTGGCTAAAGTCAGGGTTATTATACTGTAGTTTGGGATTTTTAATTTAGCTTTTATTCCTATTTTATATTTAATTTGTCATTTCAATTCAGTTTCATTAGCTTTTACACTTTGTTAGTTTAGTTTTTGTTTTCTTAGTGTTTTCTAGTTTTAGTTGACAAAGCTACAGAATTTACTGATATCATTTAAAATGTCAAATGTCATTAAGTTTCTCAGGAAAGAGTTGTGTTACCTCCATCTAGTGGCATTTTCATTTTTAATTAAGGTAGATTGTAAATGTTTTAAATTTTATAATATAGTGTAAACAGTTAAGCGTGATCCCCTTTCTATTCGTTTGTATTTTCTTAAATGGTTAAAAATCATTACTTAACTAATCTTTGAGAAGCAAACAATTAACCTTTTGAGGTTTTAAATTGATGATTTTACATCAAGATGTGTGGCAGACCGCATTTCATGACCACTGGTCGAAAAAGCAATAGTAAATAAAGTGACCGAAATTTGAGGCAAATCTTTTCAACACTCTTAAAGTTTGGATGGGCCCGCAAGAAAAATAAATAATCATCTATATATTAATAACTACGGTCTTGACCAACACAAAATATGTATCGTTTGAAAGTTTAGAAGCTCTACTTTACAATGCATGTAGACATTATGACCAAAACTGAACAAGTGCTTTGAAATTTGCAGACAAATCAGAAGTGTTAGCATTTTGATCATTTGATCAAACAATTACACAGTATATATTATTGCAATCAGTAAAAACATCAAACTGATCAAACAGCCGTGTGTCATATGTTGTTGGAAAGCTCTCAAAGAGTAGAATACAACCAGCCTATTTGTTATACTCACAGATAAAAATATAGCGAGTAATAGCTAAGGATATGTCTTTGACAATTATGTTGGTGTTGCTTATATGCTGCGTTTTCACTTATAACTTCACAAAAAATAAATGGAACATAAAATATCAAATCATTACTTAGAGGAGGTGATTATCTTTCAAATGAGTCCACACACAAGGTAATCAGATGCATAGATCATTAGATAATCCACATGAAGCACAATGTTACATATGACCACCAGGAGATGGCGCCAAATACATGACACAGACTCAATGATGACTCAAATGACACAGAATGAAACTCATTCTGTGAAATCTCATTACTAAAATCATGTCTGCATGCTATACAAACCTTTAGTCATTGTTGTGTTTGCATGTGTAATTAGTTCTTATGTACAATTATTATGTTTTATTTGTTTGGAGATGTTTTTGGACACTAGGATAAATTATTTTTGTAAGGCTATAACTTTTGATTGCTTTGTCGTATCAACACAAAATTTTTCAGAGCCACCTTATTTACGCCCAGAGATAAATAATGGCATAATCTATATCATTAAAAAATCTGAAAAATGTTCTCTTTACAATGATACCAAACACTTGACCCTCTTTGGGTTTTTCTTTTTTTTTTTTTTTTTTTGTCAAGTTATAAGCCTTTAATTTTGGGTATGCCACTGAAACAGGAAATCTTTAAAAAAAAACTTCAGTGCTTAAAGCATTAATGTTTGAAATTATTACATATGATAATTTGTAGATATTATCTATAGAATCATTTTTCTCTGTCCCACTTTCCAAATCATGCCTGAAAAAAATATGTGAATTGTTTATAAGAGGGTCTTCAAAGGTTCGTCTTCCCAGTATTCAGTATTTCTTCATTTTTGCTTTTGACTAAGGTTGGAGACATCCTAAGATTTCTATAAAGATATAAAATCAGGTTATGTGACATTTGAATCATAATTAAAAGCAGTTTCTAAAAGTGTCCAACTTTGCCCTCTTGTTAATTAAAAGCTAAAACTAAAATTAACTCAAGGTCATTTTTATTTTTATTTTAGCTAGTTTTGGAGTTATAAAAAAGCATTTTAGTTTAGGTTCATTTTTTATTTTTATTTCAGTTAATGAAAATGTTTTCATTTAGCTTTCGTTTTATCTTCGATAACAATAATAACACTGGCTACAGTAGATGATTGTTATCTGCGTGTTTACAAGGGACTGTTAAACTGTTCTGGTTGTTTACTGGCCAAATTAAGTATAATACTTCTACAAAAGCTACTTGGAGTAATGACTAACTGACCTCAGATATTGTGGCACAGTGGGTAGATTACTTCTGAAATGTAATCCAGTACTGATTACAAATAACACAACTATAATTGCAATCAAATCAGTAACTTAATCTTTAAGATTATGCTTTTAAGGTCATCTAATCAGATTATTTTTGTATCACTTATTGCATGTTTTGCTTAATCTAATCATTAATTTTATTAATGCTTTTTTTTTTTTCCTAAACTATCGGTTATCAGCAAAAATCTATGCCTGCAAGCTGCCGATAGTTTTTTTTATTCCTCCATGTTCCTCAGAAAATGACGTTTTTTTAAATTGAAGCAAGGGCATGCAAAGAAAAATGCGATTTGTGAATAATAATAATATATAGGCTATAAAAAGCTTAATTTGGTAAATATTACATATAGAGCATTGTAACAGAGCCAAGTCTCCGTCATTTCAAAATAAGAGTCTCTGGTGTGTTTCAGGCTTGTTTAGTGTTAAAGTCCAATGTTATGCACCAAATCTTCTTTTTTTTCTGACTTTTATTGGGATTTTGGTTGAAAAATAAACTACATCTGAGATTGTATTCACTGTCTGTGCCGACTAAGAAAATGTTGTAACATTATATGAATCAATTTTAAAAACTATCGGCCGATTAATCGGTTATCAGCCTTTTCCACCACCTAGTTATCGGTATCTGCAAAATACATTATCGGTCGACCTCTATTAATAAATAATGGTAAATATCTCTAGATATGTTGTAGAGATGTAGTATTGGTACCTCCTCATAATTATTTATGAGGGGGTGTGGCCTTTATATATAATGTATGGTGCTTATTCTGCCATCCTAAGACATGGGCCGAAATGCATTTACATGGTGCAAAAGAACAAAGTTTGCAAAGCAATGTTTGTTTGCAACATGTGTTTTTACCCAAAAGCTTCTAATTATGTTCATTTGAAACACTCGTGCTTTCAATCAAACATCAAAATAATCCAAATTGACTATTACAAATGCAAAAGTGCATTGGGATTCTTGAGTTTGTGGTTTCTTTTTGAATGGATATCATTTTTGTACGGCAAAAATTACAGATATAAAGTGAATATGGACTTACATTTTCAAATGTTCCAAAGTGATCATATCACTTCAGAAGACATGGATTAAACCACTCAAGTTGAATGGATTACTTTTATGATGCCTTTACAGTATGTGCTTTTTGAAGCTTGAAAGTTTTAGACCCCATTGACTTGTATGGACAAAAACAACTATTACATTCTTCAAAAATATCTTAGTTTGTGTTCAACATAAGGGTGAGTAAATGAGAGAGTTTTCAATTTTGGGTGAACTATTCCTTTAAATAATTTGTTAGTCTTTACTGACACTTATATTTATGCATTTGGCTGATGCTTTTGGCATTGTAAGTGTAACGGTAGCCAGATGGTAGGTAGCTGTGCAATGTGTGAACCTTACTCCCCTTTAGCCTCCTTGTTAGCGTGCCCGCCTCCCATGCCGGAGACGCCGGTTCGAATTCTGCTCGGAGTGGGTTGAGCAGGACCAGTTACACAAGCACAATTCTCCACCATTTAAGCTATAGATTGAGCACTGTAAGGTCATGAGTTGAGACTGTTGTTGATATCCAGGAGAAAACAGGCAGGTAATTTCACAACACATCTCTCTATATCAGTTTGCTGGTGTGAAAATTAAAGTCACGTCACGTAGTAAAGAGCAGAGAGGAGAATCTCTGCAGAGTGTGTTACGTAAGAACAGTCATGCTGCACCAGTTCAGACTAAAGAGATAAGAGATCTGTATGCTGTCCGAGGGCGCAGAGGAGGAATACAGAGGAATGAACGCCCCTGTGAGTGTGTTAGCGATTTAAGAGGCGAGATGGAGGACACTAAAGTGAAGATGAGTGGAATAAACAAAGTTATCAAACAGAAGAAGAGAGATGAGAGAGCAAAACCAGTGAGTAATCACAACATGAAAGGACTGACTGCACAGAAGCGTGATTCTTTACCCATAAGAAAAATAAAATCACAAATGAGATCTCTTTAATATCTCAAAGATGTTTCTCCTAATAACCTCACTTGTGACTCCTCTAGAGTTTCAGAAGAGATCTTAGCAATAAGCTTGTTTACATGCACACCAGTATGCTGATTACTGCCAAAAATCAGCTTATTTAAAGAATCAGACAAAGCAAGGAATCCGCTTTTATTAGATTATATTTGAAATAACATTGTTATTCTATGCTTTTGACGTCAAACCATGAAGAGGTATGTGCACAGCACGTGTGCACGTTGGATAAGCCGGTGAGAACACCGGTAAAGGTGTTGACATGCACCGCAAAATCGGCTTAATGGGCAAAAATCGATCGGTTTATTCTTACATTGTTTATGACCTTACACCAGGACTATCCAACTTCATCAACAAGTGGGCCAGATGGAAAAATTCTTCAGAGGCATGTGGGCCGAGCAAGAATATTTTGTCAACAAAAAGCTCTATTTACAAATAACAGTATCATATTTTTTCACTATATAAATAAAACATATACTGTCAGTTATATAGCTTCCGTTTTTTGGTTTGTAATGAGAATTTCCGACTAGCAGAAAATATATATATATATATATATATAAAAACTTCATAGTAACTACATGGTATAAAGTATTTGTAAACCATTAATTAATTGGTAATTGATCATTTATAAAATATTGTTATAACACTGTTAATACATTAATAGGCTTTGCACTGTATAGTGTGTTATTCGTTTATATTCAATGTAGCAAACCATTAATTATTGCTTGATAAGTTAATATTTAAGCAGTTTGATATTGTTTTTTTATCTTTAGTAAACAACCTGTTAACCGTACCAAACTAATGTATTTTTAGTTGATGCAAACCAGTAGTAAAGAAGTGTTTGAGAACATTAAGAAGGCATACATTAATACAACACTTAATAAAGAAATGATATATACATTTACAGTACTATGTGACTCATTTTTTTGTCCGCGTCTAATAAATTAATAAAAAATACATTACAAATGCAATTCACACAAAACAATTGCTTGAATACACCTCTTCTATGATGAACATGTTTTCAATTACTGAGTTCAAAGTCACTTTGATATTTTTTCTAGGGCTTAAAGTTAAAAATGTCATGTGGTGTAACCGTCCGGAGACAGTAAAAAAATCATTGTCTCATTAAAAGCTGAAAAACTTGAAAAAAGAAATGTTGGCATGAGTTATGCTGAATTATCTTTTATTATTATTATTATTATTGTTGTTATTATTTTTAAATGCAGTGAGAAAATGCATTAAAATATGAAAAACTTTTGTCCACCAAATCAAAGTCATGTGGTGTAACCAACATGTATGTAGAATTTTTGTTGTCATGTGTCAAAAATCATAAAACAGAGAAGATCTCTTTAGACATGCAAGACTGTGTGAAGATTTAAAAACAAATCAATATTTTGTCATATCAGTAAATGTAAATATTTTGACATTTTAATGAAAAGGCATTTGGAAAAAACTGTTTTGAAATGAATGATGAAGTTGTGTAACTTATACAACTTTATCACCTCGGACAACCTTAATTGTCAATGACCCATATATGTAATGAGTTGTGTATACATTTATGCATAATCCATATGTAAATGACTGTTTAAGGAACTGTTGACTGTTTACATTCATGCTTAAAGAGCACCTATTATGGTTTTTAAATGTGCCTAATTGTGTTTTAAAGGTCTCATACAATAGATTTACATGCATCCAAGGTCAAAAAACACTTTAATTTGCTCATCATTTAAATTGCAGCATTACCTTTTTTTCCCAGTGTCAAAAACGACTCGTTCAATGATCCGTTCTGAAGCATTCATTCTAAACTCCTCCTTTCAGAGAGCCTACTGCTCTGATTGGTCAGATGTCCCAGTCTGTTGTGATTGGTCTACTGCTTACAGTGCGTGTTGGAAAGGAAACGCCCACTACCATATCCGAGTTTCAGCACCGTCTGAAACAATGTCTGTTTTACCTTACCAATTTGAGCCGAGTCCGATAGTGATGCATCGGAAGATAAACCCGAACCACCATCGCGACGAGAACAGGACGTTTCTCTGTGGTAAGTTTATATGTTGTTTGACAATAACGTGAGTTAGCCGGTTAGCAGAGGCTAACAGCTAACAGGCTAACAGCATGCACTGGCTGTACACGTACGTATACAACACAAAACTACGCATTTGGAACACTCGATAGAAAATATATTCATAAATAATTAATCATACTTACAGGCTGTGATCCAGAGGCACAAGATGGTCCAAATAAAGTGGGTACGGCCCCATGTTTAATAAATAATCCTTTTGCAAATCCCGCGTTGACTTCGGCTAGATTGGAGAAGCAGTCGTCAGTGAAATGACGGGAACACAAATGAAGGTTGGAGTTGAACTGGTTTGGTATCATTTTTAAAATTAACTCTAACCACCAACGCTTTACATCCTCATCTTTTGGTAGTATATGCAAAGTGGTTTTGCTTTGGCAGCGCAAAAAACAGCATCTTCTAGACATGGCGACAACAGGAACCTAACTCTTTCAGGACAACTACTACTGTAGTGTTTGAGGGCGGGTCAAAGCTGTTCGCAAACAGCCAATGAAGACCAGAGGCGGGTTTTTTTGTTACCAAATTACGTAGGTTAGTACAGGAAGTAAGTCTGGAATTACTAACGACTGGTTTCAGGTGTTCAGAATCGGTTCTTTCTTTTGGGAGTCAATAACTCCATTTGTCGTGCACTTTGATTTTTGAAACTTTGCAGAGTTTTTTTTACATTCACAAACAGCTATATAACACACTACATGAAAGGTAATATTTGAAAAACCATAATAGGTGCTCTTTAATAAAGGTCGTAATAAAGCACAGACTAATTGCATAATCTAAAGTGAGAACTATATATGCCTAATTAAACATTTATTAATGATCCATTACTCTTTAAAGTTGTTTACTAGGATAAAAACATTATCAATCTTATTATGTATGAACTTATTAAACAATAATAAATTGCAACAGTAAATATGAATGAATAACCAGCCTGATCTCACAGTGAAATCGGAAAGAGTAAACCGACTTTTCTTTCATCGAAATCGGTATACATTGACCGAAATTTTGAAACACTGCCCCCAGTGGCCAAAGCGGTAAGTGTTGTAGGGCACATGGGCACGTGTGAGCTCCATTTATGTCCAGGAGAGGTCACCAAAAGCTACAGTAGTAGTGAAGCAAGTTGTTTTCAGCTTTACAGGACGTTATCCAATGAAGAGAAAAGCATATATTTATAGATTCTATCCCCCAACCCAAACCCAAACCTTACCTTAACCATTAGTGGTGTAAAAAAGTAATGTTAGAGGGAAAAGTGAAACTTCTGAATCATGCTCATCATTGATTATTCAAATGTGGTTACTGTCTGGCTTTGAACCCTAGTCTCCCACGCAGCTGATGCAATGTAGGAGCAATGAATTATAAATAATGAATTAATAAAAAACTAATGCTTTGCAAATACTTTATATTGTCTAGTAATAATATAGTGTTACCGGTAATTTGAAACAAAAATAAAATGCTTTCAAAATTGGAGCAAATCAAGCTGAATATCTGACTGATCGAATATTTTCTTGACCAAATGAATGGATAGAATGTTTCTGTTTCTCCAAACTCACACTTGTAACTCATCCATGATTTTAATTCTTTAATCCTCCCATTCCCTCAAAATGATAGATAATGATAAGGACTAATTGCAGCGCAAACTCTAAAAGTGTCTTAAAACAGCGGTGCTCCTATACGAAACGCTGTAAAAACAGCGAGAAGCGGCACAACGCTCAAAGATTTCCGTCTAGTGCAAGTTTCCATTGGGAAACAATTGAAAAACAGCGTGGAAGGACGCAAAAATGTGCTTGGTGTGAACGACCCCAAACTGACAAAATTACACGGGCCACTTAAATTCCTAATGGACCAGATTTGGCCCGCGGGCCACCCGTTGAATGGGCCTACCTTACACCGATTAAGGAAAGCCGTTTAATGGGAGGGAAGTGACGAGAAAATGGACAGAAATAATGTGAAGGACTCACAACATAAAGTCTTGCTCCCAGCTGGGCTGGCAGCCCCGAACGGCGATGGTCGTACTCTTAACATTCTGCACTTTTAGAGTCACGTACGTGTTGAATTTCTCTGCAAAAGCAAAATGAATTAGGTATTACAATCCATAACATCCATACAGTGCCCTTAAAAGTATTTAAAACTGAAGTGTGTCTTTTTTACAACACTAAACAGAATTGAAAAAATATACATTGTTTTCAGACAGCTTTCCTGAATACTGCCCCAATCTGCCATTGGTCGAACCAACAGATAGTCACGCCCCAAACTCACACCATGGAAGCAATTACACTATATTTACTACCACAAAAATTAATTTCGACACGTCCCTCCTTTTCTTTAAATCTGTGTTCCAGTGAGACACTTACAATGGAAGTCAATAGGGCCAATTCGTAAACATTAAAATACTCACTGTTTTAAATATATAGACACAAGACATAAACAATATGTGTGTTACCATGATTTTAGTGTCATAAAATCACTTACCGCATCTGTGTAAAGTTATAGCCAGTTTTACTACTCCTTTGCCATGACGATGTAATCCCTAAAACCCTAAAATGACTGTTAAAATGATGATTTAAACAACTTTACAGCTCAAATAATACACAAGTTCTAACAGAAGAATTAATGTCGACAATGGCATACTATTTGCGAACATTCTGACTCCGGTCACACGGCTGTGGGAGGCATTTAGAGGACATTTAAATATGAAGATACTCAAGACTACATTTAAAATTAACTAATGTGGCATTAAAATGAGTTTTCAATTATTTTATGCCTCATTCTGTGAGTAGAATTCACATGAGGTCAGTAAGAGATGCTGTTTTAACCACTCGATGGTGATTTGAAGCAATATATATGCAGTAGATAATGTGTCATTTGTCTTGTTTACATACAGTACTACTTTAATGGCGCCAATGCGCTAACACGCTTTACGTGGCCATAATATGTGCCGATTACACTCTGTTATTGTAATTTATGATGACACTGATACTACTGCAAAGATGGGTGTATAAAAGAGTATTAATGTTCATAATACAGACAAAAGAATGGTGATAGAGGCATATCTCACTTTGGGCAGATGTGTCATTGGCTTTTGCTGCAGATGGCACATGAGTGAATTGGCACTTGAGAGTATTTGAGTAGATTTGATTCCTTTTGTAGACTAATTCAACTAAAAATTGCATGTCATGGTCTTGGAGAATGTCTCCACGTGAACGATCATAGAGATATAGGTAAGTTTGCACCAGCTCGCTAATAACTCTGCACTCCGGTGTGTTTATGTTGGCTGATCTTAACTGACTGAATGAGAATTCGCTGTCGGCCTCAAAGTAGGCGGAGCTTCAGGTCACACCTACCGATGACGTGGACCAATGGCAGTATGAAGGTGTTTAGCAGACGGTAAGAAGTTTTCCTAAAAGTTCGCCCAGGCGAGCTGTTACAAATCACTGAAATGAACTCAAAAACCACTCCGTTTTGGCCAGATCTTATTTAAGCAATAAGGCATGAGAGGCCGTACTATATTGTGAATATATATGAAAAAGAAAAACTGTCAGCTGTGGGTGCCACGGAGTGATACAAATAGAAGTTTCATGAAGAGGTCAGAGCTGTGATTTATCATGAATAAAGCACGGCTGTTGACCAATCAGCATTCAGGACCAGAACTATCCATTTTATAATCTAAATGACGTCACACACGCTCTTCAATTTCGTACGAAGTGTGCCAGGGCCTTAAGAGAGTCACTGTCCATATTTGAGCACTTAAAGCATGTCCTCGCATGTTCGTGTTAAGTGGAGCTTTGGGAAACGCACGTAAAATTTTACCAACGTTCATAAAATCACTCATAGAAAACACTCTTGACAAATAAGATCAATCGTTATTCAGAAATGGGGCCCAGAGCAATATTTTTACAGCGCCACAAAGACACAAAAATCTGTGCTGGACACAACCTACAAAGGGCAAAACTCTGTATATTAAGCTGGGATAGGAGAAAGTATTTTAATATTGAAAGAGTTACACACTTCAGCTTTAAGTAATACTTAAACATGTCTGAATATCATGGCATTAGATAACCAGATCAAAGCAGGTCACAGTTATTTTAAAGATAGTTAGCACAAGCACAATTTCCAAGCTAAACATTTCACAAAAAGAAGTTTGTTAGGTTTAAAATAGGGCTGTCAATCAATGAAAATGATTTATCGAATTAATTACATGCTATGCCGATTAATTAATCGTAATTAATCGCATACATAAACATTTGCTAAGAAAGCCCCTCAAATAACTATAATTCAATATATAATGATTAAATAACGTATAAGTTATATTTAAATAATTATAAATAAAAAAAATGTATATTATAAAAAATAATAATACAGATAATTAAAATGCATTACATAATTTTGGCACACAAGTAAAGGACAATAATACAAAAAGTGGCTTTAGAATGCAATATATTGTTTATTACAATATTATTAAACATAAGCCTATTATTTGCCTACAGATCACAGCAATCCATTTTGCAATTTAATTCGTCAATCAGTCCGAGAATTTTTATAAAGGCTTGTTTAAGGAAGGGTCAATGTACACCTGCGTCAGACGAACGCTTCTGGAGCATCTCGGTTGCGTTGCATCATAAATGTACAGTTTTTAGGTTCCTGTGTCAAGTTAAACGAAGTTTGAAACTTAGAAAAACACATCTTAAGATCCCTGCCTTCGGATTTGCAATCCATCAAGCTATGTTTGTACACAAGAATGTGTTCTCATCTTGTGCTGTCTGCTGTCAGTAAGTGTGGTTTGTTCTCTGTATAAGCTGCACGTTGCCTATACAGCTGGAGTTTCGCTTACTGCCCCCCGGAGAAAACAGGTGGTACTTCAAACTTGAATTGCTCAGATGGAAGGAATCTTCCTTATTATGGTCCAGGGACATGATTAATTCTGTAAATTATTTTAACGTGTTATTTTTTAGATAATTAATAGGACTGAATTAAAATGTTAAATTGACAGCCCTAGTTTAAAACAATAGATAAAGTGTTCACAATAAAGATGCATTGTGACACGTTGTGGTTTTGAACGTGTTAATAGTTCATTTAAGTTGTATCCGTCTTTACTCACCTTGGGGTCCATCATACTTGGCCTTCTTCACTGCAGAACAAAAACACAGAGGAGCAGCTGTTAGTATCAGACAAATAATGAGCCAATAAAATAAAGAAGTTAATATGTTTGTAGCACAAATGGTGCAGGACGAGTTCAATGCTGAGGTTTAATACTAATGGTTTGTGATTTGAACATTTCTTTAACACTAAGTATTGTATAAGTGATAGTAGTAGAAGTGATGCTTCACTAAGCAAACACTACTATCAAACCATCTTGAGCTTGGCTGTTTGGCATTTTGACTTTAAATAAGCTGCTATACTTGGTGTTCTGAGAAAGAAAACACATATACTGTATGTTGCATTCAAAGAAAGCAGAAATTGTGCATTTTAGATTAGCTTATAGGAGTTCCCTCTCTCTCTGCAGTGTAAGATGTGTGATTGTATGCTCATGCATTATTGATGCCCACTGTAGCCCAAGGCATGCAGCGCAGAATGGCATAAATATTCAAACCCTCTCCGTACCCTCCATCCATCCCCATCCCAATCTCATCTTTCTCTTCTTCTCTCTTGTCACCCTGGAGCAGCCATTACAACAGGAAGTTCCATGGCGCAGTGGATGGCAGCCTCGGTGTGGAGCTCTCCAGTTCTTTTGCTGTTTTTGTTTGTTTGTCCTGTGTTTAGTAATGTTGTTTCGATCAGTTTCACCAGAGATGAACTGTTAAATATCCGGCAGCAAACACCAGATAATCTTTTACCAGTATTTGATTATTCTGATGTTTTGTTGGACATTTTAATCAGAGGAGCTGCGGTGCTGTACAAGCACACTAAAAGACGCACACGAGGGAAGCGAGCCAGGGCGCTGGTCAAACTGCGTCAACGCGGCTTCCGAACCGTGCTGCCAAGCATACATCTAGTGAATCTTTGCTCTCTTCCTAACAAAATGGACGAACTATTTCTCCTAACCCATACAAATAAGGACTTTGCTAACTCTGCTGTTCTGTGCTTCACGGAAACCTGGCTGAGTGAAACCATTCCGGACAGCGCGTTACATCTGCCGGGCTTTCAGCTGTTCAGAGCGGATCGCATTGCGGAGTAATCGGTGAAAACAAGAGGCGGTGGAACATGCTTTTACATCAATGCAAGTTGGTGTAACAGGGTTGAAGAAGATGTGCTGCCCTAATTTAGAATCACACTTCCTCAACTGTAAGCCTTTCTACTCACCACTGGAGTTTTCCTAGTTTATTCTGGTGAGTGTTTACATTCCTCCTCAAGCGTGTGTGAGCGCAGCGCTGCAACAGCTGGCTTATCAGATCTCAGACACGGAACAACAATACCCGGACTCAGTTATTATTATTTGTGACGAGGAGGAGGGCGGGGCTGGGCCGTGACTACGCACACCCGGCCCCCAATCGGGCTAATCAGTTGAGGGAAGGGATAAGTGCAGCGGAATGCGGCAGTTCGGGAGAGAGAGAGCCACATGCAGCTGCCATGTGTGCGTTTATGTCTTTTTTTTTTTTTTTTTTTACAATCAAAGTAATATTTTAATAGGAACTTAAACGAAAAGACCCAAAAACATAAACGCACACATGGCAGCTGCATGTGGCTCTCTCTCTCTCCCGAACTGCCACATTCCCTCCTCCTCGTCACATTGGGGATTTTAGCAAAGCAAACCTCACACGTGAACTGCCCAAATACAAACAGCACATTACATGTCCAACCAGAGATAGAAATACACTGGATCACTGCTACACAACATTAAAGGATGCATATCGCTCTGTCCCTAGAGCAGCTTTAGGACTCTCTGATCACTGTCTGATTCATCTTCTTCCAACCTACAGGCATAAACTAAAATCAGCTAAACCTGTAGTTAAGACTGTAAAGAGATGGACCAATGAAGCAGAGCTGGAACTACAAGCCTGCTTTGACTGCACTGATTGGAGTGTTTTTGAAGCTGCAGCCACCGACCTGGATGAGCTCACAGATACTGTAACATCATATATCAGTTTCTGTGAGGACATGTGCATTCCTACAAGGACTTATTTAACATACAACAATGACAAACCATGGTTTACAGCAAAACTCAGGCAGCTTTGTCAGGCCAAAGAGGATGCTTCCAGAAATGGGGATAAAATCTTGTATAATCAGGCCAAAGACACACTGAAAAAAGAGATTAGAGTGACTAGAAGAAGCTACTCTGAAAAGCTGGAAAACAAGTTTTCAGCAAATGACCCTACATCAGTGTGGAGGGGCCTGAAAGACATTACTAACTACAAGACACCACCCCCCAACACTGTAGGGAATCAACAACTGGCTGAAGACCTGAATGTGTTTTATTGTAGATTTGAAAAGCCCAGTCACACACCCCACACCCGCTCAGACCTTCACTTCACACAAACACCAACACCTCATGCAACCCCCCTCCTCCTCCTCCTGCTACTCAACATGCACTTAAGATCTGTGAAGAGGAGGTGTGCCGGGTCTTCCGGAAACAAAAGACAAGGAAAGCACAGGGACCAGACTACTTGTCTAAAAGCCTGTGCTAACCAGCTAGCCCCCATCTTTACACAGATCGTCAACACGTCACTGGAGCAGTGTGAATTCCCAGCAACTTCAAACTCTCTACCATCATCCCTTTCCCAAGATTGCAGGACTTAATGACTACAGACCTGTTGCTCTGATGTCTGTGGTCATGAAGTCATTTGAGAGACTGGTGTTGGCCAACCTGAAGGACATCACTGGACCCTTTCTGGATCCCCTTCAATTTGCTTATCGAGCAAACAGGTCTGTGGATACTGCAGTCAATATGGGACTGCATTACATACTGCAACATCTAGACAGACCAGGGACTTATACAAAGATCCTTTTTGTGGACTTCAGTTTGGCTTTCAACACCATCATCCCTGCTCTCCTATGGAATAAATTAACCCAGCTCTTTGTTCCCACCTCTTTCTGTCAGTGGATCACCAGCTTTCTGACAGACAGGCAGGATACTGGGGAAATTCACCTCTAGCACATGTACAGTCAGCACTGGTGCCCCCCAGGGATGTGTGCTCTCTCAAGTCAGACATCAGAAGATTTCAAAGGATAGTCCGGACTGCTAAGCGGATTGTTGGTTCTCACCTTCCCACCCTCCAAGAACTATACACCTCCAAAGTGAGGAAAAGGGCTGGAAAAATGGCTTTGGACCCCATTCACCCAGCACACTACCTTTTTGAACAGTTGCCTTCTGGCCAGCGCTACAGAGCACTGAGCACCAGAACAGTCAGGCACAAGAACAGTTTCTTCCCTCAGGCCATTCACTTTTGAACAGTTAAAACTGCCCCCAATACTCTCCATTGTGGCAATACAATCATGTGCATATTCAACTATTCATTCATATTTATATTCCATTTATATTTATTTGACATATCCTACCTGTTCTGCACAATACATTAAATCACCTTGCACGTAACTGTATATCTGTAAATAACATATTTGAACAACACATTGCAGTTCTATATTTTTCTCTATATATTTATCTGTTGTATCTTATTTGATATTCTTATTTCACTGTTTACGTATGTATGTTTATATGTATATTTCAAATGTTTGTATGTATAATTTTTGTATTCTCTTTGCACTGGGAGCATCTGTCTCTATGACAAATTCCTTGTATGTGTAAGCATACTTGGCAATGAAGCTCATTCTGATTCTGATTCTGAAGTGAGTGTGTTTGAAGGCCTGAGTCATCTGGAATCTACACGCACACACTTACATACGCTGATCCTTTAATAAACGACTGATGTGGTTTTCATCTACACTTTTAATGGTTACAGCCTCAGACGGCACATACACAGAACATTTACTGGCCGTCTCATACATTTTGTACAGCTCCTATCTACTTGAATGGGGAAAGACTGAATCTCTGAAACATGTAAGAGTACATAACATATTTCAACTCAGCAATAAAATCTGACAACAATCATATCATAAATTGTGCTTTAGCTCAGATCACACAAAAAAAAACAAAAAAAAAAGAAATTTTTCAGGCTGGTCCATCTTATGCACATGTGCATTCTTGAATAAAACTGACAGGTGATGTCTCAAAAGGTACCAAAAAGGTGATTGGCTCTTTTAACTCTAAGACGGGACTTCCCTTCCTACAGCTGCCATATTCAGCGTTACAATTTACCCATTTATAATTATACCAGTGACCGTCTCATTCTATACAGCATCAGAACACAGTCTTGTTTAAAAGGTAGTTTGACACAAAGAGCATTTTGCAAGGTTTGTTTGAGATACTTAGGGAAAAAACTAGATTGGTTTTCTGAGTTGTGTCTGTGAAACCGATTAATCACCTGCCAATATTTATCGGCTAATTATTGACCACATTAAAACTATCATCATATTCGTAATAAGCATGAAATGGCGGATACGAAAAACCGATGGTTTATTTATTAATAGTAACACACTTTGTAAAAACTCAATAGAATTCAAATGCACAATCCAGAAATAATAATAGCTACAATATGTAGAAGGGTTGGCACTCCTAAGAACATGTAATATTTACCTTTTATCATGTCTTGTTCTCATGTTAATATGGGAAAAATCCCATGACAGTTGTGAAAGCGGCACTTAGCTATAGGCTACATGATGAGGGAAATGATTCAAAATGCTCTGAAACCAGCAGACTTTGACTTCTGAGATATCGGTATGATAGCAATTAATGATGCATGATTGATTGAAATAAGATTGAAATCACAATGTGGCTTTGTGCGATTAATAAACCTTAAAAAGCTGTGTTTTAAACTGCAATAACAGAAGTGCAAAAATGTTTTAGTACAAAATAAAACAATTTTCATATCAGTCATCGTGTTATATTAAGTCTTTTTTTAATCTTTTTATCTTGTATGTATCTTTCATTGTGGCTCTCTTTAAAATACTGGCCTGTTATGTGTTCAACAGATCCAATGTTAAATGGAAATTATTTATTGTTAGAACATTGAAAAAGCTTTTGTACCTCTTTGTACATTTTCTAAACTTTCCTAAACAGTGATCTGATGACAAAATAAGGTAAGTTGCAAAATATTGGTATCATTATCGGCTTATAGTTTTTGTTCAAACTGGTATCTGTGAAAAATTTTCATATCAGTGCATCCCTATTTATTACTTGTGGACGGACAGAAATTTTTATTACAAAGTCTATAGATGAAATTATCGCAACGTCACACCGCAGGCGACTGCATTTCTGGGTTCTTCATGTGGTGGATATAAGCAGCGCTGCAGTTTTAAAAATCTTTAGGCAATGATGTAGAGTAATAGTGTTTGTTAATGTAAATAAAAGTTATTATAAAGGTTTATGGTTTCTAGTGAAGACATACATCTGTCTGAACTATCAACAAAACTAGTTTTAACTAGTTTTAACTTGATTTAATAGGCCTGTGACAGGTTAAAAATACGCCTCCTCAGGGCCTGGGTAGCTCAGTGAGTATTGACGCTGACTACCACCCCTGGAGTCGCAAGTTTGAATCCAGGGCGTGCTGAGTGACTCCAGCCAGGTCTCCTGGGCAACCAAATTGGCCCGGTTGCTAGGCAGGGTAGAGTCACATGGGGTAACCTCCTCGTGGTCGCTATAATGTGGTTCGCATTCGGTGAAGCCTCCACGCGCGCTACGACAAGCCACATGATAAGATGCATGGATTGACGGTCTCAGACGTGGAGGCAACTGAGATTCGTCCTCCGCCACCCGGATTGAGGTGAGTCACTACGCCACCACGAGGACTTAGAGCGCATTGGGAATTGGGCATTCCAAATTGGGGAGAAAAGAATACGCCTCCTCAAACTTTAAAAGCCTGTGAAATGTGATGTATCAAAATAAAAAACAACAATCAGATATGCAATATGCATCTTTACTGCTTAAATTATTGGTTCACATGCTGTTAATATAATATTTGACTTCAATAGGCTATTTAAACTTAATAATAGGTGATTTAGATAGAACAAGTTGCTTACTGCATTCAAAATAAATGCAAAGACATATTTTAGGAGTATGTATATTATTTTTACTCACATATCCTTTCACAAACAGCCAGTACGTGCTGCAGTAGTGGAGACAAGGTCCCGTACAAGATCATCGTTAGATCAAATTTGGCCCCATATCTGTCACAGCAATTGCACTTTGCAAATTTAAAACAGGCATTTGCAATTTAGAGTTTGTGCTATTCCTTCTTAAAAAGTTCAAATCTAAATCTAAACAGCAGCACATGTGCACAGTACACATCAGACTGGTACGAACTGGACAAAAGTGTTTACATGGCATTTAAAAAAAGACTAATTATTGTTTTAGTCACATTTGTTGACTGGAATTCCGACCAATAAAGCCACTTGAAAAAATGAGATTTTAAGTCAGATCAAGCATTAGTTTAATCTCATTATAGTTAATTCAAGAGAACATTTACACACTCAGACAGTAACAACCTTCACCAGCACTGCAAAAAACACAATCAGAGAAAAATGGCGTTTTCGGGCAGCTGATCTGAGACTGATCTAAAGAGCCTGATGAATCTGTGCATCACTCAATGGAAGGAAAACACACAGAGTACATCAGTGAATCTAGAAAGTCCTTCACTTAGAGCAACTGACAATTGCAAAAGATGGTCTTGAGGACCAAGGGTTAGTTCACACTCATGTTGCTCTGAACCGCTTATGACTTTGTTTCTTGACCACAAAAGTACAAGCACCCAAGCTTCAACACAACATCTGCTGGTCTTTTCTGCTGGAAACATTACAGTTTAGTGGGAAAGACTTCATTCAAGCTCACTCAGTGGACTGGGAATTCTGTTTTTAGTACGTCAGTAAGAACATTTGAAGACATTGAACAAGACTCGATTTCAGCTTCCTTTTTTCTGTTATTCTCTCGTGAACACTCTCGGCACTCGGCTCTTATTAGACTGATGTCAGACGGCCTCGTTTGGTGTTCATCTATTTATCTCTGAGTCACTGTGTATCTTTGGCTTCTGAGCGAGTCCACTGGGGTTCCGGTGTCACTAATGCATCCTCGACTCTTCTCTCTGACTCATTACACCAGCGCGAGATAATGTCATTTATCACACACATCTCACACTGCACAATAATGGCTCCCTGAATTCACCAAAATAATTTCCTTTCATTTAATTTCCCCTATACAAACAAAACAGGTTTTCACTGTTAAAGACACACACACACATACACACACACACACACACACACAAACACACACACATTAATTAATTAAGAAAAAGAAAAAGTGTTTGTTTGTGTAGCACATGATCTGTAAATATGAGAGTGAAATCTGCATGTCCACATAGTGTATTGAGTTTCTGTAGACAGACAGACAGACAGACAGACAGACAGACAGACAGACAGACAGACAGACAGACAGATAGATAGATAGATAGATAGACAGATAGATAGATAGATAGAAGTGGTCGTCCAGCCAAGATGACTCAAAGGTCACACCGCAGAATGCTCAATGATGTAAAACAGAACCCTAGAGTGACAGATAAAGACTTGAAGGAATCATTGGAACTGGTTAACATCTCTGTTCATGAGTCTACTATATGGAAAACATTAAACGGGCATGGTGATCATGGCAGGACACCATGAAGGAAGCAGCTACTATTGTTTATCAGGATATCCTACAGGATAATGTCAGGGTGTCTGTGCACCAGCTGAAGCTCAGTAGAAGTTGGGTGATGCAGCAGGACAATGACCCTAAACATCAAAGTAAATCCACTACAGAATGGCTTCAAAAAAAGCAAATTCACCTTTTGGAGTGTCCCAGTCAGAGCCCAGACCTTAACCCAATAGAGATGCTGTGGAATGACCTCAAGAGAGACGTTCACACCAGACATCATAAGAATATGGCTGAGCTGAAGCAGTTCTGTAAGGAAGAATGGTCCAAAATTCCTTCTGAACGTTGTGCAGGTCTAATCCGCAGCTACTGGAAACGCTTGATTGAGGTTATTGCTGCCAAAGGATGATTGACCAGTTATTAAATCCAAGGGTTCACTTACTTTTTCAAGCAGCACTGTGAATGTTTAATGGGATGTGTTCAGTAAAGACATGAAAGATTATAATTGTTTGTGTGTTGTTAGCTTAAGCACATTGTGTTTGTGGAAAGTAAAAAAGCAGTATTATTCCCTGCTTTCTCATTCTTGTGCCAGTCTGAAGGTGAGGTTGGTTGAACGAGTCCCCAGGTGCATATAAAAATAGATTCTCTTGTCTGATACAGCTGCTTTATATCTGCACACTCCACAGAAATATGACAAGCGGCCACTATCTGCACTAAAAGACAAAAGCTATTTTAAGCCACTTTCCACTTCACAGCTAAACACATAAGGACAAACAGGTATCAATCATTTGCCATAGAGCTCCAGCTAAGATTGAATTATGAGAGAGAAGGGCAGCTCTATCATATGGTGTTTCATTGAGTGCAGTTAAAACAGACCCCTGTAATATATCAGTAAACAGGCCGGATCAATGAAGAGGACGCTGGATTGCAGAGCCCAGGAAACTAGTGCTTAACAATAGCTCAAAATCATAAATCACTCTCGATATAAATAATTCACACCAGGATCTGCTGCCTACAAACAACACATCGTAATCAACTCCCACACTCCATTTTTTCACCACAGCCGAGAGGACAACAACCAGCTGACCCTGGAAGGAAACTACGCAAATGTGTAACAGGTGCTGTGTGCCGTTTGTTAACTATGACAGTTTTCTAGTGCCATGTTAAATTACGAAAACGGAATATATAGAGAGTTAAGTTGTAATATTTTAAAGACATAGTATAAAGAGATTACATTTGATGACTTTGTTCTCAAAACATTACTTTTTTCTATGGGAAAAGTGTCATATTTGAGCAATAAAAGCAATTATAAGCATCAATATGAATCATACTGTGAATATTTAGCTTTTACTGAGATGTTTGGATGAAAACATGAGGTAGGATGTTATCCGCCCATACTGACTGCTAAAGCATATTCATTATTATATAAGTGTGAAAACACTCCTACATACAGCTTCTGTGGAGGGTTGACAATACGACAGTACATCATAAAAGAGTTATATCACAGCAGCAGAGAGGTGAGGTCTTATGTAATGCGTTCACATAGGGCATCTTTAGAAGTCATTGCACAATCTGTAAGGGTTTATATACGGAAATTGACTAAAGGAGTGCATGGATACCAGGTCTATCGGTTTTAGGTGACAAACAGAAAAATGTAACTCCTTTTCACTATAAATGTTGACATCTGCAATTACATTGCATGGACAAACACACATACCCGTTATGTTTAACACTTATGTTGTGTTCCCGGTCATTTTGACCAGGACGCCTTTTTTGTCTTGCAATTGTTTGTTTTTTTACATAATCCAACTGGAATAAAATTCCTTGACTTTGTGCACATATGGTATCTGAAAACACACACACAAAAAAAATTGACCATTTTCTTTAACATTATTTGGTTTTATTTCACTTTGTTACACTTGCTGTGTTCCCGGTCAAAAGTGACCGGCCAGAAATATTAAGTGTTCAGAAGCATCCAAATCCTTTAGATAAGCACATATGTGGATGTGTGTTTTCACACACACAACACAAAACACAAAGACACAATGTGTGTTGCGCCCTTTTGTGCATCTTCTTTCCATGTATACTCTTTGAGAAATATTTCAAGATCTCCTCATCATATTATGTTGTGTTTGGGCTCGTTTGAATCAGGATAGTCTGTTGTAAGTTATGATATGTCATTGTCTGTTTCAGGAAGTAATAAAGAAAAATATGCTTTGGATAAAACTGTCTGCTAAATGACTAAACATAAATACCCCCCGCCAGTAAATAAATACATTAAATAATAAATAGTTATATTAAAAAAAGATATTTAAATCTTAGGAACATTAAGATATTTTGCATTGTTTTTTGTCCCCTTTTCTCCCCAATCTGAAATGCCCAATTCCCAATGCACTCTAAGTCCTCGTGGTGGTGTAGTGACTCACCTCAATCCGGGTGGTGGAGGACGAATCTCAGTTGCCTCCACATCTGAAACCATCAATCCGCGCATCTTATCACATGGCTTGTTGAGTGTGTTACCGTGGAGATGTAGCGAATGTGGAGGCTTCACTCTACGCACATCCATGCACAACACACCACGCTCCTCACCGAGAGCGAGAACCACATTAAAGTGACCACGAGGAGATTAACCCAACGTGACTCTACCCACCCTAGCAACCGGGCCAATTGGTTGCTTAGGAAGCCTGGCTGGAGACACTCAGCACACCCTGGATTCGAACTCACGACTCCAGGGGTGGTAGTCAGCGTCTTTACTTGCTGAGCTACCCAGGCCCTGATATTTTGCATTGTTAAATTCTTTTCATGACAGTTAAGTATATTATTATGATTCTCCTCCTCATAATTTACATTCTTTTCAAAATGTACGCGTTTAAAAAATTTTTTAACAAAAGTAGACTAATAAAATGTAAATTTGAAGTTTTATTTATTTAATTTTATTAAAGATTACACCAGGCCTATTCAACTGGCGGCCCGTGGCCAAATCCGGCCTGTTTGAAAATTTCAGTGGCCCACATGAGGTTGTCAGTTGTCTTAGGGGCTGTTCTCACCGAACGCGTTTTGTGTCTGATGGTGCTGTTTTTAAATCGTTCTCCTATATAAACTTATGCTAGACGGAAGTCGCAGGTCTCAATGTTTTTAAAGTGTCTCATGCAGGAGTGCTGCGTTTTTAGACGATTTCAGAGGTTGTGCTACAAATAATAATTATCCCGAATTTTGAAGAAATAGGAAGAGTAAGTAACAACAATCAGGAGAAACAGAAAAGTTCTATTCATTAATTTCGTAAAGAAAATATTCAAGTTTGAATCACTGCATCTATAACAAACTTCACTGTTATTGCTCAATAAATATTTTTGTATAAATCTGATTTACTTTCTCAGTTATGGACCAATTTTAAAGCACTTTTAGTTTGTTTGTTTTTTCTCTCTTGATGCTTTATTATGAAGTGAACAAATATTATAGGCCTACATTAAAACAATTTCTGATAGAAGCTTTACATTAACCAAATATACTGGCTTGGCCTGCATGTCCCGGAGGTTTTTTCCATCTGGCCCACTTGGCTGTGAAGTTAAATAGCGCTGGATTACACTATTCAATTACACTGAAATTATTTTTAAATTCAAATGCATAATTCTGAAATATAGGCTTAAATATATTTTTGAGTGTACTGTAATTGTTTTCAAAAATGATTCTCCTGTCCTGACACTTCTGAAAGAAATCTGAATAATTAAAGGCAGTACAACAAATAATATCGTGATGTATAAATACTGTACAATTTAATATTTTTTCATGGTAATGAGATTTTTTATATTATGGTAATGAGAATTAGGGGTATAGTTTTTTTTTCATTGTCATGAAAATAATATCACAATGCGAAAATAAGAATGGTCCAACAAAAGACTTTATTTTCTATATGTAAAATATTATTATATATTATTTCTCTTGCTTTAAGGATGAGAAATGACCTGGACATGTTGGGTAATTCTCACGAAACTTGTAACCAAATGTCCTGGTGATTTTTTTAACCCTAAATCAATACAAAAAGAAAAGAAAAAATCAATGATAATGAAATTATCATTTGCATAAAGAAAATGAACCCTACATTAAGGACCTTTAAGATTTTTTGCATTGTGACATAATTTTCAGAACACTAAGCACATTTTACCCCTCAGTTCCTATAATCGTAATGCGTCCAGACATTTTACTTTTACTATTCCTATTGTTTTCAAAAATTTACATTTACATTTATGCATCTGGCAGACACTTTTATCCAAAGTGACATGCAGTCATTCAAGGTATATATTTTATGAGTATGTGTGTGTCCTGCAACACAGTCAGTTTTTACTGTATTATAGTCAAAAAGTTGCTGTTGTTAAATCATTTTAAAATGTGCGTAACTGTCATTAAAATAATGTCACAATGTGAAAAATCTTAATGGCCATAAAAATAGGTTTCATTTTATATAAAATGCAAAATATGTATTTTTTTATTTTTCTACAGTAGCAAGAAAAAGTACGTGAACCCTTTGGAGCTGGTTTTCTGCATTAATTGGTCATAAAATGTGATCTCATTTTCATCAAAGTCACAAGTGTAGACAAACACAATGTGCTTAAGCACAAACAATTATTATCTTTCATGTCTTTACTAAACACATCCCATTAAACATTCACAGTGCTGTGGAAAATGCAAGTGAACTCTTGGATTTAATAACTGATTGTGACGAGGAGGAGGGTGTGGCCGGGCCGTGATGGAGCACGGCCAGCGCTAAATCAGCTGATCAGCGGGAGAGCGAGATAAAGGGCAGCCGGAGACACCAGTTCGAGAGAGAGAGATGCACGCGGCCGTGCTGCATGTGTGTCTGTGTTTGTTTATGTTTGTTTTATGTTGAGTTTTATCATTAAACTTTACATTGACTGTTAGCCGGTTCCCGCCTCTTCCTTGCCCACCTTTCCTCGTTACACTGATTGATCCTCCTTTGACAGCAATAACCCCAACCAAGTTGTAGCAATTACAGATGGAAAAGGAGGAAGCTGGGACCAGCTTGACAAACACATAGACATTTAGTGACACTTTTCAGTGTGTAAAGAAACAAAAACATGCACTGATTTTCAGCAAGCTGCGTCAAATCATAAAAACACTCAAACACGCGGACAAGCTTCTTACGACTCTCTACCATCTGCAGCTGTTTCTTCTCCTTAAATACTCCCGTCTCCCCTCGCTGAAACGCGAGGCAGATGTGATGCACAGGTGGAAGTCATTCACCACTTATCTTCCCGGCCTCGCTCTGCCCAGATGCCTCCCGGCTCTGCCCTGCTCACCACATACCCCCATCGCCGAACTCAGGTCGGGGATTTCTCCGAGCTGTGACCTACTCCCCGCCACCCCCCATTTCTAGGGAGGGAGCATTGACGGGTCACACCAGTCTCCGGATCCGACCTGTGTGTGCCTGGGAGGGGGAACAGGGTGAAAGAGAGGAGAAAGGGAGGGGGGGGGGCAGGAATACAAAAAGGGAGAGAGAAAGCAGAGAGGGTAGAGAGAGGAGAGAGAGACGGGCTTGCCGGTCCCGGACATGCCGTCGACTGGCCCACAGCTCGCTGTTGTGCTTCCGTCTGTGACCCTGGGTGATGGCACTGGACCCCTCAGCCGTCCCTTCTGGTTGCTGGTTGATGCAGTGCTCCAGCACCACTGGATCGAGCACTCCCTTGGCATCGCGATCCTCAGTCAGCGGCGAGGACTCCTTGACAGCGCGTCCTTCCTCCAACCCGGGTTTTGGCACCAGTAAAGCAATTACAGATGGAAAAGGAGGAAGCTGGGACCAGCTTGAAAAACACATAGACATTTAATGACACTTTTCAGTGTGTAAAGAAACAAAAACATGCACTGCTTTTCAGCCAGCTGCAAAACACTCAAATACGCGGACAAGTTTGGTACGTCTCTCTCCCGTCTGCCACTGTCTCTTCTCCTTAAACACTCCCGCCTCCCCTCGCTGGAACGCGAGGCAGGTGTGACATGCAGGTGGAAGTCATTCACCACTTATCTTCCCAGCTCCGCCCTGCTCACCACACAAGTGTTTCCAGTAGCTGCAGATTAGACCTGCACAACGTTCAGAAGGAATTTTGGACAATTCTTCCTAACAGAACTGCTTCAGCTGAGCCTTATTCTCAGAATGTCTGGTGTAAACGTCTCTCTTGAGGTCATTCCACAGCATCTCTATTGGGTTAAGGTCTGGGCTCTGACTGGGACACTCCAAAAGTGGATTTTCTTTTTTGAAGCCATTCTGTAGTGGATTTACTTCGATGTTTAGGGTCATTGTCCTGCTGCATCACCCAACTTCTACTGAGCTTCAGCTGGTGCACAGACACCCTGACATTATCCTGTAGGATATCCTGATAAAATTCATATTTTCCTCGATGATGGCAAGTGGTCCAGCCCCCGAAGCAGCAAAGCAGCCCCAAATCATGATGCTCCCTCCACTGTACTTCATTGTTGGATGATGTTTTCATGTTGGTATGTGGTGCCCTTTTTACACCATACATAGTGCTGCGTGTTCTTCCCAAACAATTCAACCTTAGATTCATCAGTCCACAAAACATTTTCCCAGTAGTGTTGTGGAGTGTCAGTGTGGTCTTTGGCTAATTTCAGGTGTGCAGCAATGTTTTTGTATGAAAGCAGCGGCTTCCTTTGTGGTGTCCTGCCATGGACACCATTCCTGTTTAATGTTTTCCATATAGCAGACTCACGAACAGAGATGTTAACCAGTTCCAGTGATTCCTTCAAGTCTTTAGCTGTCACTCTAGGGCTCTTTTATACCTCATTGAGCATTCTGCAGTGTGCCCTGTGAGTCATCTTGGCTGTACGGCCACTCCTAGTGAGAGTAGCTACAGTACTAAATCGTCTCCATTTATAGACAGTTTGTCTAACTGTGGACAGATGAATATCTACACTCTTCCAGATATCTTTGTAACCCTTTCCAGCTTTATGCAAAGCAACAATTCTTGATCGTATGTCTTCTTAGATCTCTTTTTTTTTGTGCGAGGGATGGTCCACGTCAGCAGATGCTTCTTGTGAATAGCAAACTCAAAATGTTTGAGTGCTTTTTATAAGTCAAAGTAGCTCTAACCCACACTCCCAATCTCATTTCATTAATTGGAGGCCAGGTTTGCCAACTCCTGACTCTAATTAGCTTTTGTTGACGTCATTAGACTAGGGGTTCACTTACTTTTTCCAACCTACACTGTGAATGTTTGAATTATGTATTCAGTATGTACAATAACAATAGAATAATTTGTTCTAAATTAACTAAATTAGTTATTAGTTTAAACAGACTGTGTTAACTTAGATGAAGATCCAAGTAGATTTTAGGACAAATGAAACGTGACCTGGGCATGTTCTTGACAGGTTCCGTGGGATTCGCCTTTGAAAACTACTTAAAATGACAACAAACCCTATCCCAGTCTTTACAATAGGTTCAGAGAGTGAGAGAGATATATAGAGAGAGAGCATTTGTCTGAGCAGCTAGTGTGTTATATGGGTGCAGCACAGAATTTGAATGAGCCAGCAAAGAGAAAAAGCAGCTGTGATTTTTTTAATTCTTCAACTTTACCCATCACAGCTGACCTGTCAATCATTCAATAGTTGATCATCAGCTACATAAAAGATGGAGAAACGTGACGTCCCGAAGGATTCCGTCGGTTTGCACAGTCCAGACTGACCGTCACCGTAATGACGTGACCGGTCTCCACCGGGAATGTCATTTCATCCAGCTCACGCACGCCCGCGTGCACAGGATTCCCTCACGAGCGCATTCCCCTCCGCCACTCTAGAGATTTCACGCGCTGCGTCTATTAGCATGAGTAAAACGCCTTCATAATACAGCAATACGTTTTCAGAATAATAATGAAATAAATTGACTAATATTATGGAACGTGTATGCTTTTTATTCAGATGTTTATCCTTGTGGCGGGTTGATGAACAGGTGATGATGAATTGCATGCAGCTGAATAGATCTGTAAATTAACGGTGATGAGTAAACACCAGTACTGTTTAATCAATGGTAGGTGTGGCTGTATAGTTATATTTTTGATACCTACTAGTAACATGCTTTTTATTCCATATAACTGACATAATATGGCTAATTATTCTAAGAGAAGTAGCCTACAATCACGTTGTTTGGACATGGTACTACCATGTTTTCTGGATATATACCAAGGCAATAATGGTAGTACCCTGGAGAGACATGTAGCTAAATACAATAGTGCATGAATATGGTAATCAATCAAAGTACTATGGTATTATTACCTCCCCCCCCCCCGGATGGCGTTTGATTATGATGACAGTGCTATGCCGGATAAAACCCAGAGCCAACACACTAATAAAATGCAAGACTGACACTCACCCCCGACGCACAGCAGAGACATCGCGGAGCGTCGCGTCGACCTCCGCCAGCTGCGCTCCGCCGAGAACGGGAGAGTCTACGTGGCGTGATTTGATTCAGTCGCTTTCACTCAACAAACAGCCATAACTCCAGCCTGTTTAAAACATATACGTAAACAACCAGGTATTGCGCATGAAAAGCACTTTTTCTTGTTGTCCTCCTCTCTCAGTTTATCGGCCGTCTCTCGCCTCTAGCGCACCGACATCTTGCTTCAGCACCAGCGGCGAGCGGACAGCTCCTACAGTGACGTCACGCTGATGGGAAGCAGACTGAGCATCACACCACGCGCTGGAGTTTCTCTCTCCCACACACGTGCTCCCCCACACTTCCGCATGCGCAAAAGTGCGTCTGAGTCTTCGAATCACGTAACAGCATATAAAAAGTCGTATAAATGTTTTCTTTTGATAAGACCCGACTGAATGCGCCAGTTCAAATGAATAAAAGTGATATTGTTTTTAAAATATTAGATGTCATATAAATATATACACACACTTAAAAACAAATATTTCAGTAATTGTGATTCAATATATATATATATATATATATATATATATATATATATATATATATATATATATATATATATATATATGTATGTATGTATTCAATATATATATATTGAATCACATTTTAAAAAATCTCCAGAGGTTTCCGGCTTTTCCATGACCGTGGGAACACTCAAGAACGTGTCACATATCTGGAGAATGTTCAAATTAATTAAAGTATTTTTAAAGGATTCTCGTTTCAATCATATGAAATTTCATTAGCTTTCTTTTAGGACCTTTTGACAAGTAAAATAGCTTAGAATTTCAATACATATCCAAAACAGTGAAAGCACAGAGTAATTCAACTACAGCGAACGCTTTAGGTGGGTCTATTTGAGTTGGTTCTTACTGTAAGTGAAAGTCCAATTTCTTACCAAGAGAGTCACAGATAACTATGGAAGCCCATTTCCAGCACATACAATTGTTTATTTATTTTTTTATTTTATTTTTTTTGCTTTGGTAAAATTATGATATACAAAGTAATAATTGTGAGATACAAAGTCATAGTTATGAGATGCTAAGTCATAGTTATGAGATGCTAAGTCATAGTTATGAGATGCTAAGTCATAATTTTAAGATACTAAGTCATAACTGAGATGCTAAGTCATAATTTTAAGATATTATATGATGATTATGAGTTACTTAATCGTAATTATGAGTTACTAAATCAGAATTTTGACTTTTTATCTCAAAATTATGACTTTGAATCTCATCATTTTGACTTAGTATCTCATTATTATGTCTTTTTATAAGTATCTCATTATTATGACTTTTTATAAGCCTCATTATTATGACTTTTTATAAGCATCTCATTATTATGATTTTTTATAAGCATCTCATTATTATGATTTTTTATAAGTATCTCATTATTATGACTTTTTATAAGCATCTCATTATTATGAGTTTTTATAAGCATCTCATTATTAAGACTTTTTATAAGCATCTCATTATTATGACTTTTTATAAGCATCTCATTATTATGACTTTTTATACGCATCTCATTATTATGACTTTTTATAAGCATCTCATTATTATGACGTTTTATAAGCATCTCATTATTATGACTTTTTATAAGCATCTCATTATTATGATTTTTATAAGCATCTCATTATTATGATTTTTTATAAGCATCTCATTATTATGACTTTTTATAAGCATCTCATTATTATGATTTTTTATAAGCATCTCATTATTATGACGTTTTATAAGCATCTCATTATTATGACTTTTTATAAGCATCTCATTATTATGATTTTTATAAGCATCTCATTATTATGACTTTTTATAAGAATCTCATTATTATGACTTTTTATAAGCATCTCATTATTATGATTTTTTATAAGCATCTCATTATTATGACTTTTTATAAGTATCTCATTATTATGACTTTTTATAAGTATCTCATTATTATGACTTTTTATAAGCATCTCATTATTATGACGTTTTATAAGCATCTCATTATTATGATTTTTTATAAGCATCTCATTATTATGACGTTTTATAAGCATCTCGTTATTATGACTTTTTATAAGCATCTCGTTATTATGACTTATGACTTTTTATAAGCATCTCATTATTATGACTTTTTATAAGCATCTCATTATTATGATGCTTTATAAGTATCTCATTATTATTACTTTTTATCTCATAATTATGAATTAGTATCTCATAAGTATGAATTTTTATCTCATTATTATAATAAAATCTCATAATCTCATAAAAATCTCATAATAATTAGATAATTCATAATAATGAGATACTAATTCATAATTATGAGATAACAAATTTCTCATAACTATGAATTACTATCTCATTATGACTTTTTATCTCATAATTTTGACTTTGTATCTCATTATTATGACATTTTATGCCACGAATTGTTGAGGTAGGACCCAAACGCAGAGGCAAGTTAAAGGGCTTTATTTACAAAATAAATCAAAATACAAGCAAAAACTCCCACAAGGGGGAAAAACAGAAAACAGAAATAAAAAAAAACTACAAAAACCAAACCAACAAGAAAACAGACCCAGGTAACAAGAACAGACTGGAACACTAACAATCTGGCACAGGACTGAACCAAAGTCTTTCTAGCAAGTCAGTCCACTGTCGGTCATCTTTGGAACGCTCTCGGGAGGATATTTTGAGTCATGACAGTGCAGCTTCTATCTACTTGAATGGAGAAAGACGGTTGGTCAAGATTACGACCAACGACTTGACCACAGAATATATTTCAAATCAGCAATAAAATCTGACAATACTGGTATAATAAATTGTGATTCTTTACGTCAGATTATGCTAAAAAACTAAATTTTCCCAGCTTGTTTAGCTAATGTGCATGCGCGTTCTTGAGATGATTGACAGGCGATGTCTGTATCTAAAAGGTGATTGGCTCTTTTACCTGTAAGGCGGGACTACCTTTCTACATCCATTGACCATTGGGAGCTCAGAGCTTCTTGGTTGAGCGTTCCATTTTCTCCCATTCATTTCAATAGAAGTGGTGTGTCTCTGCTAAATAATCTCTGACTGAACACCAGAGAAGGGTAATAGGAGGCAGGTGCTGCAGATAATGAGCAGGGTGGAGAAATGGGCAGTTGTCAGGGCAACGGAGCTAGCATTCTCCATGTGGCACCTGCAAACACAAGAGGAAGAGGGTAAAACACAGAAACAAGCACAAACAAACAAAGAGGCAGAGGAGACTGTCATGATCCTGCCACAGCATGAATAAACAAAGACAAAAGTGGCAGGACCATGACGTTTTATCTCATAATTATGAATTAGTATCTCATAATTTTGACTCATTATCTCATTATTGTGGCTTTTTATCTCATAATTATGAATTAGTATCTCATAAGTATAACTTTTTATTTCTTTATTATAATAAAATCTCATTATAATCTCATAAAAATCTCATAATAATGAGATAAAAATAATTATAATGAGATACTAATTCATAATTATGAGATAATTTTCTCATAACTATGTATAACTATTCTCATAACTAATATCTCATTATTATGACTTTTTATCTCATAATGACTTTTTAGCTCATTATTATGACTTTTTATAACAATTTTGCCTTTTATCTCATTATTATGATGCTTTATCTCATAATTATAAATTAGTATCTCATTAATATGACTTTATATCATAATTATGACTTTTTTATCAAATAATTTTGACTTTTTATCTCATAATTTTGACTTAGTATATCATAATTTTGCCTTTTAGCCATTATTATGACTTTTTATCTAATAATTATGATTCAGGATTTTATAATTATAACTTTGCATCTCATTAATATGAATAAGTATCTCATAATTATGACTTTTACATTTCATAATTATGACAGCATCTCATAATTATGATTTTTTACTTCAGAATAAAGACTTCTTTATCTCAAAATTATGAATTTGTATCTCTTACCAAAGCACGATTTTTTTTTTTTTTTTTTTTTTTTTTTTTTTGTGGTTGAAATGAGCTTCCATAGGATAACACTTGCTGCAGCTGCTGCTGCTTTTTTAATGAGTGACGTCATCCTGGAGCTTCCACTTTTGTCCAGTGGAGGACGACACAATCATTACACTCAAGTATTCTGTACATGGAGCTATAAAATACCGGTTCTGTACTTTGGATCGTGTGTTGTATTTTGTATTTTCTCCAAACGTGTCGTCATGATCAGGTTATTGATGCACAGTTACAATAGCAATTGACAAGGTAACAGCACTAACAAAAAAGTGCCAATAAATCCCATGGCAATACCAGTGTTTTGGACGTACCATGGTAATACCATGTTTTTGGAAATACCTTGGGGGAACATGTATATAACATGTTACATGAATATGGAAATTATTCAGTACCATGCTATATATTAAATCCTTGTGCGTCAATAACAAAAAGTTACTCAGAGGTCCTTAGAGGACACGTCAATAAACTGTCATAATAATATGATATATTAATATTATTTTCCACTTTCAGTGAGTTATTTTTTTTAACCAACATCAGTCCTGATCATAACTACCAAATATTCATTAATTTTCAGGTTTTAACCCTTTAAATGCCAGTTTGTTTATATAATGCCACTGTTGTTTTTTACACACACACACACACACACACACACACACTGACATCCATACTAACACACCCACACAATTTTAGCTACATGTGACACTCCTGTTCTACCCACCCCGTACGGGACTCAAACCATCATCTCCAGCATGGGTGGCAGATGCGCTAACAAAGAGGCTAAAGCCTCTAGTGTCAGTCACTAGTGCACCTCTTGAGGTCAGGAGAGTGAGGTTTACACACATTGCACAGCTATATCAGCTGGCCCCCGTTACATACATCTTTAATTCAGTTGGCCTGCAGTGTTCTATAATGCAGCAAACAGAAAATAGGGAAAAAGCATGTATTTACTCCATAGGCTAAATATGAGAAAAATGGCGCCATCTGGTGGAAAATATTAAAAATGTAAATTTTGAAGCCAATTCATGATTTTATGCTTTTAATGGCACTGGGGTCAAATATTGCCGTTTTAATGGGTTTCAATGGGGACATTTTTGTCCTGAACGTCCTGAGTGTAACTATTTTGTGTACACATAGATGTATTATAGGAACTGAGGTTGAAATATCAAAATTCCCCCCAAAATACACACCTTTGGCCAAAATTATGCCGTTGGCATTAACACAGCCAAAATTATCGAAAAAAAAAAAAAAAAAATGAAAAAGACAAAAATGTCCTGAAGGTCGCACAAGGGTTAAAGTACCATGTTATTTTAAGTACCATGGTTTTGCCAGGGTGGTTTTTGCAAGAGGTCTGATCTACCTAATTGACTCGTAAACGGTCCCAGCCCCCTTTAACAAACATATGTAAATTTAGAAGTGTAAATATTGGACTTCTGCAGCAAACTCCACACGTGTGCCCTGCACACCGGATGTTGTGCGTGTGCTGACAGCATACTGACCGTGCGCGCGATTTGTTTACTGATTCAACGGGCGCGCGCCTCAATTCAAGATGGCTACAGGGGACAATAGCGGTCGGATTCCGTGCTTAAATTTCTCCGGACTCGGACCTCTGGGTAACAGCCAACCGAGTAACAGTCCTTACGCAATAGCTGCGGCTCACGGAGGATCCGTGGGAGGCGGCGGAGGCTCTCAGGGCGGAACCAGGCGCTCGAACCCTCAATCGGGGCCTGCAGGCCTGGAAAGCCCCGGTGTTGCGTTGGGACCTCCGCCGAACCTGATGAACTCTCTCCCGGCGGCAGTGGCGGGGCCGCTGGGTGGGGCGATGGCTCCTGTCGCCTCGAATATGACAGGAAGCCCGTCCAACGCAGCGGTGACACCGGCTGTCGTCACGCACTCCGCTGCCCCGTCCGCAGCCGCCGTGCTCGTGTACCGGGAGCCCGTTTATAATTGGCAAGCGACGAAAAGCACCGTGAAGGAGAGATTTGCGTTTCTGTTCAATAATGAAGTGCTGAGCGATGTTCATTTTCTAGTGGGAAAAGGAATGGGTGTTCAGCGGATACCTGCACACAGGTGATTACTAAATACACAAATTGAATATAATTAAAGCAGGATAGTATACCAGCAAACTGCTAGTTCCATCAGCACTGAACATTCTGTCATCATTTACTCCAGATCATGTCGTTCCAAACCCGTATGACCGTAGATAGGGTTGCCAACCGTCCTGTATAATACGAAATCGTCCTGTATTTGAGGGAACAAAATTCTAAATATAATTTTTTGATTCCATAAACACCTGGAATTGATGACATTACATTGCAGTGATATGTCAGTGCCCGTTCCGAAAGAGAGAATTGGCTAAATGACGGTTAAAAAAAAAAAAAAAGCAGCAGTATGTAACTTCTGTCCCAGTTTAAGATGCAGATACAACTATAAGTAAGCCATTCATAGGTTAATTTTCTCAAACTATAAACACAGTGTATTTGTGGCACTATAAAAAATTCCTATTTGTTTTGAGAGACCCGTTTAGGCCCATCCCCAACAATGTTACTCAACCAATGGCGTGCGTTGTGGGCGGGACTATCTGACTGTTTGAACAACTGCAGTTTAGGGGCGTGTTCAGAAAGCTGTTTTGAAGACATTGTTTATTTTTGCAATTCCATTCAGTTGCAGAAATTACATCAGTTTTAAGTGAAGTACAATACAGTACAGGTTTAGTAAAAACCCTTAATGTAATTTTTTTTACATTTCCCTTGTGATAAACACTATTTACTGCCAAAACAACGACAATGTAATCCAAGGAGAAATACACTATGTTAAGTGTTTTCTCTCCCATAAATATCCATTATAATGCATAGTTGCTTAAAATAGTACTAAGACTTGTACTGAGACAGTGGCCCTGGAAGGCAAATTTGTTGTTGTTGTTGTTGTTGTTGTTATGTATACTATTTTTAACACATTAGTCTTGTGCTGTCTACAAACTGATTAGCCCAATTTGAAATGGTCATTGAGCTTTAAAAATGTAAAAGGCTTAAGTTTAATTATGGGTAAGAGAATGTTTATTAAAAGTGAAGATTGATAGAAATTTGGGTCTCCCAGGTCGTTGTATAAAAGCTGTTTTCATTTTCATTAGGGGCCGTTCACACCGAACACGTTTTTGTGTCCGTCGATGCTTTTTTTTTTTTTTTCAGTTGTTTTCCTATGTAAACAATCTCTAGGTGGACCTCTTTAACTGCTACACAGCATCTCATGCTGGAGTTCTGTTGAAAAATAAATTTTCCCGTATTTAAAGCTGGAATGTCCCGTATTTGGCTGGTCGAATGTTGGCAACCATAAGCACATTAAGAAAAGTTTAGCAGGATGTTCCCTCTGCTCTTTTCCATACAACGGAAGTGAATGAGGACTAGGACTGTCAAGCACCATATAAGTGGTTAATCTGAATTGTACACTTAGTTCCAAGTCTTCTGAAATCATATGAGATAAATATATATATATATATATATATATATATATATATATATATATATATATATATATATATACAGTTGAAGTCAGAAGTTTACATACACCTTAGCCAAATACATTTAAACTCAGTTTTTCACAGTTCCTGACATTTAATTGTAGAAATCATTCCCTGTCTTAGGTCAGTTAGGATCACTACTTTATTTTAAGAATGTGAAATGTCAGAATAATAGGAGAGAGAATGATTTATTTCAGCTTTTCTTTCTTTCATCACATTCCCAGTGGGTCAGAAGTTTACATACACTTGTTAGTATTTGGTAGCATTGCCTTTAAATTGTTTAACTTGGGTCAAACGTTTTGGGTATCCTTCCACAAGCTTCTCACAATAAGTTGCTGGAATTTTGTCCCATTCCTCCAGACAGAACTGGTGTAACTGAGTCAGGTTTGTAGGTCTTCTTGCTCGCACATGCTTTTTCAGTTCTGCCCACAAATTTTCTATCGGATTGAGGTCAGGGCTTTGTGATGACCACTCCAATACCTTGACTTTGTTGTCCTTAAGTCATTTTGCCACAACTTTGGAGGTATGCTTGGGGTCATTGTCCATTTGGAAGACCCATTTGTGACCGAGCTTTAACTTCCTGTCTGATGTCTTGAGATGTTGCTTCAGTATATCCACAGAATTTTCCTTCATGATGCCATCTATTTTGTGAAGTGCATTTGTCCCTCCTGCAGCAAAGCACCCCCACAACATGATGCTGTCACCCCCATGCTTCACGGTTGGGATGGTGTTCTTCAGCTTGCAAGCCTCACTCTTTTTCCTCCAAACATAACAATGGTCATTATGGCCAAAAAGTTCCATTTTTGTTTCAACAGACCAGAGGAAATTTCTCAAAAAGTAAGATCTTTGTCCCCATGTGCACTTGCAAACTGTAGTCTGGCTTTTTTATGGCAGTTTTGGAGCAGTGGCTTCTTCCTTACTGAGCAGCCTTTCAGCTTATGTCAACAGTTTACTGTGGATATAGATACTTGTCTACCTGTTTCCTCCAGCATCTTCACAAGGTCCTTTGTTGTTGTTCTGGGACTGATTTGCACTTTTTGCACCAAACTACGTTCATCTCTAGGAGACAGAATGCATCTCCTTCCTGAGCGGTATGATGGCTGCGTGGTCCCATGGTGTTTATACTTGTGTACTATTGTTTGTACAGATGAACATGGTATCTTCAGGCATTTGGAAATTGCTCCCAAGGATGAACCAGACTTGTGGAGGTCCACTATTTTTTTCTGAGGTCTTGGCTGATTTCTTTTGCTTTTCTCATGATGTCAAGCAAAGAGACACTGAGTTTGAAGGTAGGCCTTAAAATACATCCACAGGTACACCTCCAATTCAGTACACCTCCTATCAGAAGCTAATTGTCTAAAGGTGTGACATCATTTTCTGGAATTTTCCAAGCTGCTTAAAGGCACAGTTAACTTAGTGTATGTAAACTTCTGACCCACTGGAATTGTGATATAGTCAAATAAAAGTGAAAGAATCTGTCTGTAAACAATTACTCGTGTCATGCACAAAGTAGTTGTCCTAAATGACTTGCCAAAACTATAGTTTGCTAATATTAAATCTGTGGAGTGGTTAAAAATGAGTTTTAATGACTTCAACCTAAGTGGATATAAACTTCTGACTTCAGCTCTAAGTGTCAGTCAATAGAGATTTTGCTGTGTTGTGTATATCGGCATATGTAAATATTCATGTGTGCGGATGTATCAGTGGGCATGGCTTGTTTTTGATAGGCTTCATAAGATTTAAGTTTTGTTTTGCAGGTTTGTTCTGGCAGTTGGCAGTGCGGTGTTTGATGCCATGTTTAATGGAGGCATGGCCACCACATCTACAGAAATCGAGCTTCCTGATGTTGAAGCTGCTGCGTTCCTTGCCTTGCTCAAGTATTTTATTTGTCTCTCAGCATGTAGATAAATATTTATTCCTGCAAGCTCTATGTATGTGAATATTGACCCAGACCTTCTTCCCAGGTTCTTATACTCTGATGAAGTTCACATTGGACCAGAGACAGTGATGACCACTCTGTACACCGCAAAGAAATACGCCGTTCCGGCCCTGGAGGCCCATTGTGTGGAGTTTCTCAAGAAGAACCTGCGAGCCGACAACGCTTTCATGCTGCTCACGCAGGTACATTTGATTCACGAGACAACATGTTTGCTGAAAATTTGCAATGGATTCACGCCAGATTAATGTCAGTTTTCCTGTGGTTCTGAAAGAGTGATTGTTTGTTTTTAAGGCTCGACTCTTTGACGAGCCGCAGCTGGCCAGTCTGTGTCTGGAGAACATTGACAAGAACACAGGCGACGCTCTGGCTGCAGAGGGATTCACAGATATTGATCTAGGTACTGGATCACTACAGAAATAACAGAGTAACAAAGAAATCTCTACAGACACAGAACAGAAATCTGAGAACCTATCTGAGCAATGTTCATGCTTCACATACTCACAAATTAGTATTGTGTTTGCAGATGCCACATTCTTTAAAATGTTGTTACCTATTGCAATGACATTCAGACATATTTAAATGTGACTTAAGTGTCCAAATACTTTTGGGGTCACCATTAGCTTGTCGTAACCTTCTCTCTCTGTGTGTTTGTCACAGACACGCTTTTTGCGGTGTTGGAGAGGGACACTCTGGGTGTACGAGAGGTGCGTTTGTTCGGGGCAGCGGTCCGCTGGGCGGAGGCAGAGGCTCACCGTCAGCAGCTACAGCCCACACCAGAGAACAAGAGACGCGTGTTGGGCAAAGCCCTCAGTCTCATCCGCTTCCCCCTTATGACGATAGAGGAGTTCGCTGCAGGTCTGTGTGTAGGCAACCATTTGTTGTGGAATAAAAAAAAAATATTATGGGTTATTTTCAACATAATATTCAATGTGGTTGTTTACTGTACTGCATTATAATGAGCACCGACAAAGATCAGCTCCTCCCTCAATGTGATTAAATGAAAGGGAAACATGTTTACAGAAAATACACTTGCAGAGGAAGTGCAACAGGCAAGCATGCAACACTGCAAATGAACATTTAAAATATCCAGCTGTCATTGCAAAAGATTAGCTGTGCTCCAAAATTCCCTTAGTGAGTATTAATGTTTCAATTTATGCTCATCTCTAAAATATTTCAGAGAGTAGTAGACTAATACAGGTGCATCTCAATAAATTAGAATGTCGTGGAAAAGTTCATTTATTTCAGTAATTCAACTCAAATTGTGAAACTCGTGTATTAAATAAATTCAATGCACACAGACTGAAGTAGTTTAAGTCTTTGGTTCTTTTAATTGTGATGATTTTGGCTCACATTTAACAAAAACCCACCAATTCACTATCTCAAAAAATTAGAATACATCATAAGACCAATAAAAAAAAACATTTTTAGTGAATTGTTGGCCTTCAGGAAAGTATGTTCATTTACTGTATATGTACTCAATACTTGGTAGGGGCTCCTTTTGCTTTAATTACTGCCTCAATTCGGCGTGGCATGGAGGTGATCAGTTTGAGGCACTGCTGAGGTGGTATGGAAGCCCAGGTTTCTTTGACAGTGGCCTTCAGCTCATCTGCATTTTTTGGTCTCTTGTTTCTCATTTTCCTCTTGACAATACCCCATAGATTCTCTATGGGGTTCAGGTCTGGTGAGTTTGCTGGCCAGTCAAGCACACCAACACCATGGTCATTTAACCAACCTTTGGTGCTTTTGGCAGTGTGGGCAGGTGCCAAATCCTGCTGGAAAATGAAATCAGCATCTTTAAAAAGCTGGTCAGCAGAAGGAAGCCTGAAGTGCTCCAAAATTTCTTGGTAAATGGGTGCAGTGACTTTGGTTTTCAAAGAACACAATGGACCAACACCAGCAGATGACATTGCACCCCAAATCATCACAGACTGTGGAAACTTAACACTGGACTTCAAGCAACTTGGGCTATGAGCTTCTCCACCCTTCCTCCAGACTCTAGGACCTTGGTTTCCAAATGAAATACAAAACTTGCTCTCATCTGAAAAGAGGACTTTGGACCACTGGGCAACAGTCCAGTTCTTCTTCTCCTTAGCCCAGGTAAGACGCCCCTGACGTTGTCTGTGGTTCAGGAGTGGCTTGACAAGAGGAATACGACAACTGTAGCCAAATTCCTTGACATGTCTGTGTGTGGTGGCTCTTGATGCCTTGACCCCAGCCTCAGTCCATTCCTTGTGAAGTTCACCCAAATTCTTGAATCGATTTTGCTTGACAATCATAAGGCTGCAGTTCTCTCGGTTGGTTGTGCATCTTTTTCTTCCACACTTTTTCCTTCCACTCAACTTTCTGTTAACATGCTTGGATACAGCACTCTGTGAACAGCCAGCTTCTTTGGCAATGAATGTTTGTGGCTTACCCTCCTTGTGAAGGGTGTCAATGATTGTCTTCTGGACAACTGTCAGATCAGCAGTCTTCCCCATGATTGTGTAGCCTAGTGAACCAAACTGAGAGACCATTTTGAAGGCTCAGGAAACCTTTGCAGGTGTTTTGAGTTGATTAGCTGATTGGCATGTCACCATATTCTAATTTTTTGAGATAGTGAATTGGTGGGTTTTTGTTAAATGTGAGCCAAAATCATCACAATTAAAAGAACCAAAGACTTAAACTACTTCAGTCTGTGAGCATTGAATTTATTTAATACACGAGTTTCACAATTTGAGTTGAATTACTGAAATAAATGAACTTTTCCACGACATTCTAATTTATTGAGATGCACCTGTATATTGGTTTTTAATGGGGATTTGCTGTGTTTAAATCTTTTATCATTGACAATATTTATCCATATTTTTATATTCACTTCAATGCATTTTTTTAATTATTGTTAAATAATCAAGTGTTCTAAATTAAATTGTGGGCATGAAAAAAAAAAATAGGAATATATGGCAAGGTGCCCCATTAGCCAATATACAGTTGAAGTCTGAAGTTTACATACACCTTACATACACCCAAATACATTTAAACTCTGTTTTTCACAATTCCTGACATTTAATCGTAGAAATCATTCCCTGTCTTAGGTCAGTTAGGATCACTACTTTATTTTAAGAATGTGAAATGTCAGAATAATAGTAGAGAGAATGATTTATTTCAGCTTTTATTTCTTTCATCGCATTCCCAGTGGGTCAGAAGTTTACATACACTTTGTTAGTATTTGGTAGCATTGCCTTTAAATTGTTTAACTTGGGTCAAATGTTTTGGGAAGCCTTCCACAAGCTTCTAACAATAAGTTGCTGGAATTTTGTCCCATTCCTCCAGACAGAACTGGTGTAACTGAGTCAGGTTTGTAGGCCTCCTTGCTCGCACACGCTTTTTCAGTTCTGCCCACAAATTTTCTATTGGATTGAGGTCAGGGCTTTGTGATGGCCACTCCAATACCTTGACTTTGTTGTCCTTAAGTCATTTTGCCACAACTTTGGAGGTGTGCTTGGGGTCATTGTCCATTTGGAAGACCCATTTGTGACCGAGCTTTAACTTCCTGGCTGATGTCTTGAGATGTTGCTTCAATATATCCACATAATTTTCCTTCCTCATGATGCCATCTATTTTGTGAAGTGTACCAGTCCCTCCTGCAGCAAAGCACCCCCACAACATGATGCTGTCACCCCCATGCTCTCACGGTTGGGATGGTGTTCTTCGGCTTGCAAGCCTCACCCTTTTTCCTCCAAACAAACAAAAAGTTCCATTTTTGTTTCATAAAACCAGTGGAAATTTCTCCAGAAATTAAGATCTTTGTCCCCATGTGCACTTTCAAACTGTAGTCTGGCTTTTTTTATGGCAGTTTTGGAGCATTGCCTGCTTCCATGCTGAGCACCCTTTCAGGTTATGTCGATATTAGAGCCCGACCGATATGGGATTTTTGAGACCGATACCGATTTTAGAGGGGGAAAATTCACAGATTACCAATATGGTGGCCGATATAGCTAATTTTTGAGCTGGAATGAAAACAGACCTTTTCTATGTAGATTGTGCACTGATTTTGCACCGATATGACTATGCAAAGGTACTCAGAAGGCTGCTTTCTTAAATATTTTTATCAAAGAATATTTGACATTATTATTATACATTGTCAACAAATGCTAGAAATGAACACTGAGAAAATAAAGAATGAATAAAAATACAATAAATAGCTAAATAAACATCAGTACTGTTAGTATAAGTCAATTTCTGACCATTAAAATAAAGAATAAAATAAACATCAGTACTGTTTAGTATCAGTCATTGGCTGACCATTTAAAAAAGAATAAATAAAAATTAAATAAATAGCTAAATAAACATCAGGGGCCGGTTGCACCAGCTATACGTAAATTACAACTTAGTGCCCATTTATGCCACAACTAGGCTAAGTCACAATTTACACTCTACTAAATATTTGAGCGTTGCACCATTAAATTTATGTAGGACGTAACTCTACGTATAAACTAAATATATACGGCAGCCTTCGACCAGGAGTAACTGATGGAATAAAAAAGCAGACTGATATTTAATGACATCAATGAGCTCATGTTTTGGTTGACAGGCTTCAGTCCTTTCGACATATATGATGGTGTTGGCATTTGCACTCGTTTACATTTATGAGAGAGAAAAATAAAACGTGCTTTTAAGCGGCTCTTCAGCATGAAACCGATCTAACGGTGCCGTTTTTAGGGTGTGTCACCCGGTGTCAAGTTTCAACACATTTAAAATATATATATAGGATATTAAAATGAATAAATGTCTGTTTTTCCAGCCTGTTGTATTAGTATGCATCACCCCTCATTTATTTTAGATAAAGTTCCTATATATTATTATTTACACATTATTTCATTTGTGAATCCTGAACAAAACAGTTTGGTGAATACATGTTTACATGCTGACAAGGTATGAAAGAAGCTACGTGGTTAGCTAGTTAGTTGTAAGCTCATTGTCACGGAGAGTAAAATATGGACTTTATTTACTTTTCAGCATTGTGTCTCACCAGCTAGGTAACAGCGAAGCGTGAAATCAACACTCACCACACACAATTCACCACTGCACCTTTGTCTGCTGAGCTGCAAAAAGATGCTCTTATGTTTACCTTTCAATCTGCTACATTACTGACTGCACTGACAAACTATAGCTGTCTAACAGCAAACAGATGTGATAAACATGAGTGACATGGCTGTCAGGGACAGGGTTAGCATTATATTAGTTATATAAAATGATGGGGTCATTGTTTATTAACTTTCCAGTATGTATTTCACAAACAAGTTAGCAATTTAACGAGAAGAGACCGCTCAAATCCGCACTATTTAACTCCACCCTGTGTGCAGAGCCACCGTCAGCTCAGAGTCAGCTCTGTAAACAATGGAGCCAGAGCATGCTCTGCTGGACAAACTACACTATGACACCAATTCTAAAGCATTGTTTTCTGCATTATATGTTCTGAAAAAAGTTTTCATATCGGTGCATATTGGTAAAATATATGCCGATACTGATATATCGGTGAAAGGCTAATATCGGCCGATCGATACATAGGTCGGGCACTAGTCGATATAGGACTCGTTTTACTGTGGATATAGATACTTGTCTACCTGTTTCCTCCAGCATCTTCACAAGGATCTTTGCTGATGTTCTGGGATTGATTTGCACTTTTCACACCAAACTACGTTCATCTCTAAGAGACAGAATGTGTCTCCTTCCTGAGCGGTATGATGGCTGCGTGGTCCCATGGTGTTTATACTTGCGTACTATTGTTTGTACAGATGAACCTGATTTCTTTTGATTTTCCCATGATATCAAGCAAAGAGGCACTGAGTTTGAAGGTAGGCCTTAAAATACATCCACAGGTACACCTCCAATTCAGTACACCTCCTGTCAAAAGCTAATTGTCTAATTGCCTAAAGGCTTGACATCATTTTCTGGAATTTTCCAAGCTGCTTAAAGGCACAGTTAACTTGGTGTATGTAAACTTCTGACCCACTGGAATTGTGATACAGTCAATTAAAAGTGAAACAATCTGTCTGTAAACAATTGTTGGAAAAATAACTCGTGTCATGCACAAAGTAGATGTCCTAAACGACTTGCCAAAACTATAGTTTGCTAATATTAAATCTGTGGAGTGGTTTAAAAATGAGTTTTAATGACTTCTGACTTCAACTGTGTGTGTGTGTGTGTGTGTGTGTGTGTGTGTGTGTGTGTGTGTGTGTATGTATATATATATATATATATATATATATATATATATATATATATATATACATACAGTGGTGTGAAAAAGTGTTTGCCCCCTTCCTGATTTCTTATTTTTTTGCATGTTTGTCACACTTAAATGTTTCAGATCATCAAACAAGTTTAAATATTAGTCAAAGATAACACAAGTAAACACAAAATGCATTTTTTAAATGAAGGTTGTTATTATTAAGGGAAAACAAAATCCAAACCTACATTCTGTTTGAAAAACTCACAAGAATCATCAAGCAGGCAACCAAAATTACCGGCTCCACTCAAACCCAACATACAGACTCTTCACATCCCCTTCATCACTCCTTTCAGCTTCTACCATCAGGCAGCCGTTTCAGAGCGCCTTAGGCCAAAAGGAGAATTTACAAAAACTCTTTGATTCCCACTGCAATATCCATTTTAAATAAAGCCAAATAGACTGTCACTATTTTTCCTTTTTTTTCCTTTTCTTTATGCAGACTTGTACACTTGCTCTTATTTATTTATGGAATTAATAAGTTTTAATGTAATTTTATGCGAGTCTTTCATGGTTGTATGTTTGGATGTTGGTTGTGAGCCCCTAACCTAAGACTATGTGATAGGTAATAGTTTTTTTATTTTTATTGAATTGAACTGAAATTGAATTGAATAGAATTCCCCATAATGACAAAACAAAAAACTGATTTTTGATAACTTTGCAAATTTATTAAAAAGAAAAAACGAAAATATCACATTGACATACTGTAAATATTCAGACCCTTTGCTATGACACTTGAAATTTATCTCAGGTGCATCCCATTCCTCTGGATCATCTTTGAGATGTTTCTACACTTTGTTTGGAGTCCACCTGTGGCAAATTAAATTGATCAGACATGATTTGGAAAGGCACACACCTGTCTATATAAGGTCTCACAGCTGAAAATGCATATCAGAGCAAAAACCAAGCCATGAGGTCAAAGGAACTGCCTGCAGAGCTCAGAGACAGGATTGTGTTGAGGCACAGATCTGGGGAAGGCTACAAAAACTTTCGGCTGCATTGAAGTTTCTCAAGAGCACAGTGGCCTCCATAATTCTTAACTGGAAGAAGTTTGGAACAACCAGGACTCTTCCTAGAGATAGCCGCCTGGCCAGTCGGAACAGTCGGGGGAGAAAGGCCTTGGTAAAAGAGGTGACCAAGAACCCGATGGTCACTCTGGTTGAGCTCCAGAGATCATGTGTGGAGATGGGAGAAACTTGCAGAAGGACAACCATCACTGCAACACTCCACCGATCTGAGCTTTATGGCAGAGTGGCCAGACGGAAGCATCATGCTGTGGGGGGGTGTTTATCAGTGGCAGGGACTTGGGGACTGGTCAGGGTTGAAGGAAAGCTGAACGCAGCAGAATAGAGAGATATCCTTCATGAAGACCTGGTCCAGAGTGCTCAGGACCTCAGACTGGGCCGAAGGTTCACCTTCCAGCAGGACAGTGACCCTAAACACACAGCCAAGACAACGCAAGAGTGGCTTAAGGACAACTCTGTGAATGTCCTTGAGTGGCGCGGCCAGAGCCCGGACTTGAACCCAATCGAACATCTCTGGAGAGACCTGAAAATGTCTGTCCACCGACGGTCCCCATCCAACCTGACAGAGCTTGAGAGGATCTGCAGAGAAGAATGGCAGAAAATCCCCAAATCCAGGTGTGCAAAGCATGTCGCATCGTACCCAAAAAAACTCGAAGCTGTAATCGCTGCCCAAGGTGCTTCAGTTAAGGGTCTGAATACTTATATCAATGTGATATTTCAGTTTTTTTTCTGTTTTTTTCTTTGTCATTTTGTGGTATGGAGTGTAGATTGATGTGAAAATTTAAATAATTTAAATCGTTTTAGTATAAGGCTGCAACATAACAAAATGTGGGAAAAAATGAAGAGGTCTGAATGCACTTTATATACTGCAGGGACTTACCTAACAGAAGGGTGAAAAGAAAAATGACACTGAAATATTTAAATACAATTGTTAATATAAACTACTGTTTTCATTCAAATTCATCATCTTTTATCTCAGTGGAGCAGCACAGACAGTAATTCATTTATTCGCTTTGGCGCCACCCTCAGGTGTAAGCACTTTGTTATGCTTTCTCTGATTCCCTTGTTTACCGCCCTTTCATTCAATACTTTACATATGTTCATTCAAATTTAATCATGCCCGCTACTACAAATGGCCAAGGTAAGCATGCATACCAAAATGAGTAAGCCAATCAGAAGCTCCTTCCTTCAGTCACACTATCTGAGACTAGATTTGTTTTGCGTCAACATGTTCAAGTTCACGTAACTAATGCGTTATTAGGTGCTAAAATGGATATAGTGTAAGCATCGATCACCTATGTGGATTTAGCAAAGTTAATTTCAATTAAAAATCGAGAAAGAGAGGCTATCGAATCTTTAACAAACAGGCAACTTTTAGAACAAAATGACAGAGATGTTCATTTGCAAGGAGAGATGCATGGATTTTGTGTTCAAGTGAAGGTAAGTTAATGTATTAAAAGTCTGTGTTATCGATACTAGGTCATTGTTTCTGGTTAGTCTGAGACTATGAAGTGGTGATCTGGCAATCACGTCCTTCTTGTGTTATGTCTGTTTTATAGTTCTAATGTTAAGGTGCAGTGTCTGTTTAAAAAAATATATTAAGGGATGACTGCCGTGTTTACGTTACATTTGCCTTGTGCATTCAGGTTAAGATTGGTGGTCAGATTAGTTAATTGCTGCTGTCTTTTCCAGTGTTTCTGAACTCTGGGAAGAGTGACATGTGAGGCCTATGACGTTGAAATTAGTAACTGTCACTCTTTTCTTTTTGTTGTGTCAAAACAAGCTCTTCTGGCAATATGGTTCATTGTATGATTTAATGTACATAAACATGCTCAGCTCAATATATGACAACCTTTAATTTGTGTGATATGAGCAATACTACTGTCAATTGTTTCCATTGACTTGTGGGTTCTAAGGCAACAATTTACGTCAACATTTCGGCAACATTACACTTACACGTATACCGCGTTTTGGGCTCAGCGTTTAATAATGTGGATTAAAAATCTTTGATGCTTGCCCAGTCTCAAAGCCCATGGCACGTGCCTGATATACTGTGTGTGTGTGTGTGTGTGTGTGTGTGTGTGTGTGTGTGTGTGTGTGTGTGTGTGTGTGTGTGTATATACACTGTATTGCCAAAAGTATTCGCTCACCCATCCAAATAATTGAATTCAGGTGTTCCAATCACTTCCATGGCCACAGGTGTATAAAATGAAGCACCTAGGCATGCAGACTGCTTCTACAAACATTTGTGAAAGAATGGGCCGCTCTCAGGAGCTCAGTGAATTCCAGCGTGGTACTGTGATAGGATGCCACCTGTGCAACAAGTCCAGTCGTGAAATTTCCTCGCTACTAAATATTCCACAGTCAACTGTCAATGGTATTATAACAAAGTGGAAGCGATTGGGAATGACAGCAACTCAGCCATGAAGTGGTAGGCCACGTAAAATGACAGAGCGGGGTCAGCGGATGCTGAGGCGCATAGTGCGCAGAGGTCGCCAACTTTCTGCAGAGTCAATCGCTACAGACCTCCAAAGTTCATGTGGCCTTCAGATTAGCTCAAGAACAGTGCGTAGAGAGCTTCATGGAATGGGTTTCCATGACCGAGCAGCTGCATCCAAGCCATACATCACCAAGTGCAATGCAAAGCGTTGGATGCAATGGTGTAAAGCACGCCGCCACTGGACTCTAGAGCAGTGGAGACGTGTTCTCTGGAGTGACGAATCACGCTTCTCCATCTGGCAATCTGATGGACGAGTCTGGGTTTAGCGGTTGCCAGGAGAACGGTACTTGTCTGACTGCATTGTGCCAACTGTGAAGTTTGGTGGAGGGGGGATTATGGTGTGGGGTTGTTTTTCAGGAGCTGGGCTTGGCCCCTTAGTTCCAGTGAAAGGAACTCTGAATGCTTCAGCATACCAAGAGATTTTGGACAATTCCATGCTCCCAACTTTGTGGGAACAGTTTGGGGATGGCCCCTTCCTGTTCCAACATGACTGCGCACCAGTGCACAAAGCAAGGTCCATAAAGACATGGATGAGCGAGTTTGGTGTGGAAGAACTTGACTGGCCTGCACAGAGTCCTGACCTCAACCCGATAGAGCACCTTTGGGATGAATTAGAGGGAAGACTGCGAGCCAGGCCTTCTTGTCCAAAATCAGTGTCTGACCTCACAAATGCGTTTCTGGAAGAATGGTCAATAATTTCCATAAACACACTCCTAAACCTTGTGGAAAGCCTTCCCAGAAGAGTTGAAGCTGTTATAGCTGCAAAGGGTGGGCCGACGTCATATTAAACCCTATGGATTAAGAATGGGATGTCACTTAAGTTCATATGCGTCTAAAGGCAGATGAGCGAATACTTTTGGCAATATAGTGTGTATATATATATATATATATATATATATATATATATATATATATATATACATTCACTGATGAGCCGAAATATTAAGACCACCTGCCTAATATGCTGTTGGTCCTCTGCGTGCTGCCAGAACAGCACCGACCCGCCGAGGCATGGACTCTACAAGACCTCTGAAGGTGTCCTGTGGTATCTGGCACCAAGACATTAGCAGCAGATCCTTCAAGTCCTGTAAGCTGCGAGGTGGAGCCACCGTGGATCGGACTTGTTTGTCCAGCACATCCCACAAATGTTCAGTCGGATTGAGATCTGTTGAATTTGAGGCCAGGGCAACGCCTTGAACTCTTCAACCATTCCCGAAAAATGTGTGCAGTGTGGCCACTGCCATCAGGGTATACCGTATATGTGGACAGAGGACATCATGGGCACTCTGACCGGTCTGCAGCTACGCAGCCCCATACATAGCAGGGTGCGATGCACTGTGTTTTGTGACGTATTCTTCCTGTAACCATCATTAAAATTTTATGTGACTTGTGCCACAGTAGACCTTCTGTCGGTTTGGACCAGACAGGATAGCCTTCGTTACCCTCGCGCATCGATGAGCCTTGGGCGCCCAACACCCTGTCGCCGGATTGTGGTTTGTCCCTCCTCTGACCACTGTTGGTAGGTACTCATCACTGCTGACCAGGAGCACCCCACAAGCCTTGCCATTTCAGAGATGCTCTGACCCAGTCATCTGGCCGTAACAATTTGTCCCTTGTCAAAGTCGCTCAGGTCTTTACTCCCGCCCATTTCTCCTGCATTCAACACGTTGACTAGGAGAACTGATTGTTCACTTACCATCTAATCTACCCAGACCTTGACATGTGGCCTTGTTAGGAGATGATCAACGTTATTCGCTTCACCTGTGAGCAGTCATAATGTTTTGGCTCATTTGTGTATATATACACTGGCGGCCAAAATTTTGGGATAATGTACAGATTTTGCTCTTATGGAAAGAAATTGGTACTTTTATTCACTAAAGTGGCATTCAACTGATCACAATGTATAGTCAGGACATTAATAATGTGAAAAATTACTATTACAATTTGATAGTTAAACTACTTCAAAGAGTTCTCATCAAAAAATCCTCCACGTGCAGCAATGACAGCTTTGTAGATCCTTGTTATTCTAGCTGTCAGTTTGTCCAGATACTCAGGTGACATTTCACCCCACACTTCCTGTAGCACTTATCATAGATGTGACCGTCTTGTCGGGCACTTCTCACGCACCTTACAGTCTAGCTGATCCCACAAAAGCTCAATGGGGTTAAGATCCAGAACACACTTTTCCAATTATCTGTTGTCCAATGTCTGTGTTTCTTTGCCCACTTGAACCTTTTCTTTTTTATTTCTGTTTCAAAAGTGACTTTTTCTTTGCAATTCTTCCCATAAGGCCTGCACCCCTGAGTCTTCTCTTTACTGTTGTACATGAAACTGGTGTTGAGCGGGTAGAATTCAATGAAGCTGTCAGCTGAGGACATGTGAGGTGTCTATTTCTCAAACTAGAGACTCTGATGTACTTATCCTCTTGTTTAGTTGTACATCTGGTCTTCCACATCTCTTTCTGTCCTTGTTAGAGCCAGTTGTCCTTTGTCTTTGAAGACTGTAGTGTACACCTTTGTATGAAATCTGCAGTTTTTTGGCAATTTCAAGCATTGTATAGCCTTCATTCCTCAAAACAATGATTGACTGATGAGTTTCTAGAGAAAGCTGTTTCTTTTTTGCCATTTTTGACCTAATATTGACCTTAAGACATGCCAGTCTATTGCATACTGTGGCAACTCAAAAACAAACACAAAGACAATGTTAAGCTTCATTTAATGAACCAAATAGTTTTCAACTGTGTTTGATATAACGGCAAGTGATTTTCTAGCACCAAATGATCAATTTAGCATGATTACTCAAGGATAAGGTGTTGGAGTGATGGCTGCTGTCTAGACATGATCAAAAATTACTTTTTTCAAATAGTGATGGTGCTGTTTTTTACATCAGTAATGTCCTGACTATACTTTGTGATCAGTTGAATGCCAATTTGGTGACTTAAAGGACCAATTTCCTTCCGAAACAGCAAAATCTATACATTTTGGCCACCTGTGTGTGTGTGTGTGTGTGTGTGTATCCATTTCAAATTAAGAGTGAATTTTAGGCTTGTTTATAGTTAAAAGTCCCTGGTTATGTACCACATCTTCATTTTTTCATAGTAAGAAAAGACAAAAAAAAAAAAAAAAAAGGACGAAAGACTCAAAGTTATTTAACATTCTATAAAAACGATCTGCTGATTAATCGGTTATCTGCCTTTTCCACTATTTTGGTTATTGGTATCGGCAAAATCCACCATCAGTTGACCTCTATAAGAGAGAACCTTTTTATGAGGGTAATCTCTATAAAATACAAAATGTTTATCCAGTAATCACAAAAATGAAATATGTTTTATTCTGCTGACACCCTTTGACATGTTTTTAAGCAAGTCAGCCCAGAATCAGTTTTAGAGTTTTTATGAAAAATGGATCTTAAACATCTTTATATAGGTTTTAGTTGTTTTACCTGTTTTTATATTTTAACCTGGATTTATCCAAGAAAATAGAAGCTGGCATGGCGCTAAAAACAAACAAACAGTCATGGAAAATTATTGGTCAAAAGATCTGGGAACCCTGGATAATTTATACCCGCTCTTTCAACTAAGAAAGTAAACTTGGTACATTCACTTTGTGCAAACTGAGGGACAAGTCAATATTATTGTCTGTGATAATCGAGTCTTTAGACGTTACATTGAAAATAACCTTAAATATGCCTTTAAGGCTGGTTTATATTTTCTGTATTTTCCTTAATATATGTCATATTTTGTTTTGTTGGACTGTAAGGTCCTGGTCAAACACACTACACATCATAACACACATTCTTACTCCCAAAGAGATGAAAACACCAGTCATAGACAGTAGTAGCATTTTAAAGTAGCCTATTCAGAGTATTATGCTTTCTACAAAGTAGTTTAAATATTCTGTCTACCATAACTTCAGTTTGCTGACAAACAGGATTACCAGTACTCTAAGACCACTGTCACACGCAACTACTCACATTCCCGCAAAATGACATTTCATCGCACCACTAGTAAAACCATTCAGTTAGTGAACCAAACAATTGGTGCATAGTAAAATAGGGTTGCAAATTTATGAAACATCCTTAATCGACAGTCGTTAACGTTAATGAAATTAATACAACAAGCATATTGTTTCACTCACAGACTAAAGTGTGTTCATTTGTATGTGCAAGTGTACAGAGTTACATATAAACAGATGTGGATTATTTGTTGTGTTTTTCACGAGACGTAAACTTAAAGCAGATGCTCCAGATTAAAATGAGCCCAAATACAAGGTGATAAGATATGTAGATCTTGAGGTGATCTTCCCCGAGCATCTCATGGGTCCTAACGCCTGCCTCATGCACATATGGCTATCACTGCGACTTATCTGTGTTTTTGTTTTTTTCCCAACAATGCGATTTGACCAGGTATAAATTGCTGGTGTTATCAGTTGGTTTTGGAACTGTGATTGGAAGCGATCTGATTTAATCAAGCATGTGTACTCTGTGTTTCACTTAGGTCCTGCCCAGTCGGCCATTCTGACAGACAGGGAGGTCGTGAGTTTGTTCCTGCACTTTACTGTAAACCCTAAACCACGTGTGGAGTTCATCGACCGGCCGCGCTGCTGTCTGCGGGGGAAAGAATGCAGTATCACACGCTTCGGACAGGTGGAGAGCCGCTGGGGTTACAGTGGAACCAGCGACCGCATCCGGTGAGAAAGACGCCTATTAGAGATGCATAATATATCGGGACCATATCGGTTATCGGCCGATATTAGTTGTTTTTAATTCATATTTAGGATCAGTCAATATTGGATATGCAAGTGTGGATGCTCTTTTTCAAGATATTTTTTTATTTAGATTCATTATTCTGTGCTACTTTACACTTAATCTATAAGAACACTAATAATTACACTGTTAAACGTAATCTGTCGTGCCATTTTTCAGGAGTATTAATGTTCAGTCTCTATTCGCAGATTCTCTGTAAATCGCAGGATATTTATCGTAGGTTTTGGGCTGTATGGATCCATACACGGACCTACAGACTACCAAGTCAACATACAAGTAAATATGCTGAACTGAACTTCCTGTTTTAGTGATGAAATGTAATAATAAAGGTGCACAAAGTAATTTTTCGTCGGGTCATGTGATCTTAACATAGGGCCCTTATGTAGAATCAAACAGCTTTCTCTAGAGCTCTGAAATGACTTCTACAGTCTTTTTTCTCTCAGTTTGGAATGCCCAATTCCCACTACTTAGTAGGTCCTCGTGGTGGCGCAGTTACTCACCTCAATCCGGGTGGCGGAGAACAAGTCTCAGTTGCCTCCGCTTCTGAGACCGTCAATCCGTGCATCTTATCACGTGACTCGTTGTGCATGACACCGCGGAGACTCGCAGCATGTGGAGGCTCATGCTACTCTCCGCGATCCACGCACAGCTTACCACACGCCCCATTGAGAGCGAGAACCACTAATCGTGACCACGAGGAGGTTACCCCATGTGACTCTACCCTCCCAATTTGGTTGCTTAGGAGACCTGGCTGGAGTCACTCAGCACACCCTGGATTCAAACTCGCGACTCCAGTGGTGGTAGTCAGCGTCAATACTCGCTGAGCTACCCAGGCCCCACTTCTACAGTCTTGATGTTATGTTAGTGTACATACTGTAATTTTAAACAGATTTGTCTAAAGAATTATTCATTTCTTGTGTGTAAAATGTTTTCAAGTGGAATAAATACTTTGTGCACCTTATAGAATTGCATCATTTACCGTACATTGTTCAAATGCATGTCTATTCAGTGAATCTCTTTTACTCAGATCATTCACACAGACAGCAACACAGTTTTGGGTCAGAATGACACAGGCTTCAGCTGTGACGGGTCAGCCAACACATTCAGAGTAATGTTTAAAGAGCCAGTGGAGGTTCTGCCCAACGTCAATTACACCGCCTGTGCTACAATGAAGGTAAAGATGGAAAAACTTGATTCACACACATGAAAAGTGAAGTTTGGTTTAAATTTTCTATTTTACATTACCACAACACCATGACCCTAGCAAATGATTTGATTAAGTTGTTGTTGTTTTTTTGTAATGGCTAGGGGCTGTTACGATTATAAAATTTGGCTGACGGTTAATTGTCAAAAAAATAATTGCAGTTTCATGACCTTTACGATTAATTGTCATACTTTTTAAGCTGTATGTGTGCTTCATACACCTTAAGTCATTTATTCATATTTAATTGGGAATCAAATAATAAAATAGGGATATATAATTTCCTTAAATGCTTTAAAAATAGATTTTTAAATATCAAAGTGTTTCTAAATACTTCAAATAACTACTGCTCTTTTTGGTCAACTTTAGTCTTGGTCCATTTTATATTCACACTGTTGTTTTTCTAACCCAGCCAACCTGTATAGCTATTATATTAAAGTATATTATGTTATATATTATATTATGTATTACTGTAGACTTTGTCAGTTCAAACCAGTCTGGCCATTCTCTGTTGACCTCTCTCGTAAACAAGGTGTTTCCATACACAGAATTGTCGCTCACTGGATGTTTTTTGTTTTTGGCACCATTCGGAGTAAATTCTAGAGACTGTTGTGTGTGAAAATCCCAGAAATATTCAAACCAGCCCGTCTGGCACCAACAATCACCCATGCGATTATCTAATCAGCCAGTCGTGTGGCAGCAGTGCATACAATCATGCAGATACAGGTCAGGAGCTTCGGGTAATGTTCACATCAACCATCAGAATGGGGAATAAATGTGATCTCAGTGATTTGGAGCGTGGCGTGATTGTTGGTGTCAGACGGGCTGGTTTGAGTATTTCTGCATGCGCGGCATTTTGTAACAGATGCACATCAGAACGCGGCACAGTCAGAGTTCAGTTGAATAAGACACACAAACGCGCCGTTCATGACATTTATATATTCGCTTAAAATTTAGACAGTAGAATGTGATTGGAATTTGAAATGCACAATAAGATAACCGTGATCAGACGATTATTTAATAATCAGGACAGGCCTAGTAATAGCCAATAGTCTTTCGTTTATATCACAGCCGTGAAACCATGATTTGCTTTGATTTGGACAAACATTTTTATACGCCCCCGTGCAGAAGATGATGTCATCAATAATGTTGGTCCATTTTCAGAAAAAGTGTACATTTTTAAATCTGTTTGGTCAACTTTTATTGTCCATTATATTTTAAGTTGTGAAATTTTAAATAACACCAATCTACAGAAAGTCAGATTTCTTTCATCAAATTGTTTATGATGTTTCCAGGAGTGTTGGTTATTCATGTTTTTAGACGTTACAGACATTACATCAGTAATTAGCATAATTAATTCTGATTTAAAGTAATGTCCAGCATCATCCAATCACTGTCAACCATGTTCAAATAAAATGATACATTATAAATTCTGAATCTATGTACTGATTATCATTGTCACATGTCTGTCAAACATGTTGAGTGATCCAAACATCATCTGCAGCCTGAAACTGAACTTTTGATCAGATTTTAGGAGTGAATGTACTTAACTGCATAGAGAGCTATAGGATGCTCCCTTGCTCCCTATTTAGTGAATGACTTAACCTCCAGTGTGCTGTCTGTCTGCACTGGTCTCAGAACAGTTTGAAATGCACCTTATTTTCATCCTAACTCCATATAAAGCCTCTGAAAGCTTTTGGAATTTGGATCACAGTTAATAAATGGATTTCTATGGAAAAAATGCACTTAAGTACACATTAGTGTACATTGTGTTTATCAGTGTGACGTTTCACGATAAATCAGTCAAATTTAAAAAATGGCATATCGTATGAAACTAGAGACTCTAATCTTTTTACTCAAACAGGTTTCAATGTAGAAACGTAATTAGGTTCTCTTACCAGATGTAGTTTTGTTGGCGTTTCTCCCAAAGACAAACTCTGCTGTGGTCAGCGCCATGTTGTTTTGTCACATGACTCCGTACATCAAAAGTTTAACCCTTTACTGACAGCACAGAGTCTTCTGAACTGAGATCAGTCAGTTTAAATGAATTTAAATTATGCGTTGCGTATAGCGAAGCCAAAATACAACATCCATGCATGTGTATGTGAGGTCGCACAAGGATATAGATGACCTCAAAGCTCATAGACATGAAATAAAAGCCACAAAACTCAAATTGTAGCTCAGTGAAATTCCAGAAAGTAGTCTCATTAAAACATCTTTAATTTGTCTATGTACATGCATCACAGGAGATTTATGTCATTTTTGTGTCATTTCCAGCACATCTCAAATTCTGTATTGTTTAATTTTGTAAAAAAAAAATTCTAATAAAATGACAGACTGCTTTGTCTTGCTAAGGATAATTTTATTCCTAAGATTTTATATATCCTAAATACATGCAATTAAATAATATTTTAACACTTTTTACAGCTTGATTGAAAAAAATATTCTGCTCACAAATTATATTTTCCTTGTTTGTTTTTTGGTCTCATATTTCATCTCAAGCGTGCTCTTCACTCACACATTTGTCCACTTAGTTAACAAGTACACTTACTTTTATTAAACTTTATTAGGGGATTTTTTTAGTGTGGTGGAAATGACGCCACAACTGAAACAGTTGTAATTTTCTAAACATTTATTATAGAAATAATTTTCAAACTATAAATATTGAAATATTTTGTTTATTTTACTTTATAGTTTTAAACATGTAATAATTTTGATTGGGTTACACTTTATTTTAGTGTCCTTGTTACAGTGTAATTACACAAGTAATTACTGATTATTACTAATTAACAACATGTACTTACTATAGGTTTAGGGTTAGTTGCTTGTAATTATGCATAATTTAATGTTATTACTATAGTCAATACATGTCAAATGTGTAACAACGACACTGTAAAATAAAGTGTTACCTTTTATTTTTATAATCTATTTTCATAGTTTAATATTGAAAGTCTGAGTCTCAAGGCTAAAACAGTCAAATCTATACATAATAGACATTTGAAAAGTACCAAAATTAAATGATGAAGGCCTGGTAAAAAGTTTCTAATTCAGTTTTAATTAGACCTTCATATAACACAAAGAAAAAAAGTTGGAATATGTTACTTATAATAAAAATCAATCCATGGGACAAGTTAAAACATGGGTTCTTTAACCCAGTAAGCTCTGAAAATGTTTTTAAAGATTTCCTGTTTCAGTGGCATACCCGAAATTAAATGCTTATAACAAAACAAAAAAAATAAGGAGGGTCAAGTGTTTGGTATCATTGTAAAGAATTTTGTTATGATATAAATTATGATACATACCGAGACTCTCAGCCTAAGAAACTGAAAAAAAATTTAGCCAAAAATTCACTATTTTTCTTATTTGACATTATATATATCTGGTTGTAAATAAGGTGGCTTTGTATAACTGCTTTTGTTTTGTTCCCAATCATGTCAACTGTATCTGAGAAAATGTTTGTGTTGATACGACAAAGCAATCAAAAGTTATAACATACAAAAATAATTTGTCATAGTGTCCAAAAACGTCTCCAAACAAATAAAACATAATAATTGTACATAAGAACTAATTACACATGCAAACACAACAATGACTAAAGGTTTGCATAGCATGCAGACATGATTTTAGTAATGAGATTTCACAGAATGAGTTTCATTCTGTGTCATTTGAGTCATCATTGAGTCTGTGTCATGTATTTGGCGCCATCTCCTGGTGGTCATATGTAACATTGTGCTTCATGTGGATTATTTAATGATCTCTGCATCTGATTACCTTATGTGTGGGCTCGTTTGAAAGATAATCACATCCTCTAAGTAATGGTATGTGCTATTTTATATTCTGTTTATTTTTCGTGAAGTTATAAGCAATGATTATTTTGTTTCTCGCGGGCCCATTTGAGCTTAACGGGTTAATGCAGTAAACTTGTCTATATCAAGAAATGACTGACATTCCTGATACAGATCATTTGATATAGATTTGTTTTCAATTTGAGTGTTTTGTCAATAGCCATCAAAAGTCTCAGCATCTCTCTCATCTCGCAGGGTCCAGATTCACACTACGGCACTAAAGGTATGAGGAAGGTGACGCACGAGTTGTCCGGATCCGGAACCAAAACCTGCTTCACGTTCTGCTACGCAGCAGGCAACAACAACGGCACATCTGTGGAGGATGGCCAAATCCCAGAAATCATCTTCTACACGTAGTAAACCATGACAACGCAGGGCTCACACACAGACTGTTTCCATCGGCACATAACGGCTCTATAGTGCACGTGATGCTGTAGCCAAATCTGACAGTAAATTAGTGCAAAGAAATGGACAATTGAGCCACTTATTATCATTACAGGACGGACGGTTTATCTTCAGGGGCTTTTGTGCATTTAATAACCGATAGTGTGTCCATATTTACACAATACAATCAACTGAACAGGAAACTGTTAACTAGAAATGCATTACTAATCCATGACAGACATAGTTTAAATGTTAAATATAGATGTTTATTTTTATGGATTTTTAGCAGCTGATTCAGCATCAGTGTATTTGGGTTGCAATTTAAAATCTTGCCAAATCAATCAGCACCTCACACTATTTCAGAGCATTTAAATATATATGGAGTGCATGTCACAAAACCTGCCAAGAACACGTCTGGGACACATTTCACCCCATTTTCTTTATGCAAAATATCATTTCACAAAAATTATTTTTGTTGATTTTGGGGTGACATGACCCCTTAAAAGTGTTTTTTGTAAACATTCACCCATACCCTCCATTATTAAGGACAACACCTTTTGATGTATATGCAACTTTATGATTTCCATTTATGTTGGTACAGATCGGATGAAATTATGGGTCATTCTAGAGGTTTGGGAATGCCGTGGTCTGTTACTTTCTCTTTTGTGCCAAGGTTTCCTGTTTCTATAGAATGACTCCTTAAATGTTATAATGAATAATTTCAGCACTTAATGTAACTATAGAGGATAAACAAATCAGGAATGCCACATTATTTATTTAGACAGGATGGACCTCAAAATTAAGTCAGCTTGAACTTGTGCATGCCATCATTACGACTGTAGACTGTTTGACACACACCTGTGGGTTTTTCATTGTGGATGGTTCTGTAATATTGCACCTGTTTCTGTGATTACTCCAGTCAAATAAAGTTGAATCATATTCTTTAAACATGAGTATGTTTGACCAGTTTGGTTTAGGGTGGTCACTTATTTTTGCTCTCAAACATGATCGATTGGATGAGCAAAAATTTAAGGTTTGAATTGAATAAAACTTTTAATTTTTCTTTAAACACTTGGCATGTTGAAACCATCTGGGAGGTTAAACTGTTTAAATGGAACACTTTATGGTTGGATTAAGAGCAGTATCTTGAAAAATATCACGTCTGTCTTTGATGCAGCAGGGTTTACATTGATTCAATTGCAATATTGTCGAAAGTAACTGACTTAACACAACCTCAAAAACTATATTAGCTTTAAAAAATAAGCATTTGCTGTATATACAAGCATTAGTTTTCTGAATCGGAATATGCTACTACTATAATGTGAATAAACTGAGCAAAATAGTTTTTCTTTTAGTAATATTTAAAGGGATAGTTCACCCAAAAATGTAAATTCAGTCATTGTTTACTCACCCCTTTTGTGAATAAATGTTGTGCTCAGTGATGTCATACAGTGGCAGTTTATGGTTACCACCTCTTCAAGCTTCAAAAGAACACAAAAGATGTCGACCGATGTTGGATTTTGCCGATACCGATAACTTGGGTGGTGGAAAAGGCTGATAACCGATTAATCAGCCGATAGTTTTTAAAATCGATTCATAGAATTCATAGAATTTTAGTTATTTTTCAACCAATAATAATCAGAAAAAAGAAGATTGGGTGCTTAACATGGGACTTTTAATGACTAAACAAGCCTGAAACACATCAGCGAGTCTTATTTTAAAATGACGTAGACTTACAATGCTCTATATTTAATATTTACCAAATTAGGGGGCCTGGGTAGCTCAGCGAGTACTGACGTTGACTACCACACCTGGAGTCGGAAGTTCGAATCCAGGGTGTGCTGAGTGACTCTATTCAGGCTTCATAAGCAACCAATTGGCCCAGTTGCAAGGGTGGGTAGAATCACGTTTAGTTAACCAAATTGTGGTCGCTATAATGTGGTTCTCGCTCTCGGTGGGGTGCGTGGATGCCGCGGAGAATAGCGTGAAGCCTCCGCACGTGCTACGTCTCCGCGGTAATGCACTCAACAAGCCACGTGATAAGATGCGCAGATTGACTGTCTCAGATGCGGAGGCAACTGAGATTCGTCCTCTGCTACCCGGATTGAGGCGAGTCACTATGCCATCATGAGAACTTAGAGCACACTGGGGAGAAAAAAAAATAAAGATATATATATATATTTTTTTTTATTTTATTTTTTTTACCAAATTAAGCTTTTTATAGCCTATATATTATTATTATTATTCACAATATGAAGTTGGAGACACAATCTACGTGCTGACGAAGGACTTTTCTATATAGTCTCATTTTTCTTTGCATGCCCTCGCTTCAATTTGAAAACCATTTTCAGAGGAACAAGAAGGAATAAAAAAAAAAAAACTATTGGCAATCATTGGCATAATTTTTTCAGATAACCGATAGTTCCAAAAAGCAAATATCAGCTCTGATTAATCTGCAAAACCGATATATCGATCTACCTCTAATTCAGAAATCTAATAAATTATTCCATGAGATTGTCATGAACGCATATGATAAAGTTTGGTGAGAAACAAACCAAAATCTAATGTATTATTTAATGACACTGTTGACCGACTGTTGATCTTCTGTGCGCGAATTGATGCATTTCTATGCCCAGTCTTATTTTTTTGGAACGTTTTTGGACAGGTGCCAGTTCACAGTGGACGGAGTTACGCACGTGATGCTGAAAATATAAAACAAGTGGTTGATAGAATGTACTGTCGCTCATCACTGCTGGTTGGGACAAAAACTGTGATTACCATAGAAAATATACATTTTATCGCGTCGTTTGCCGTCAGATTAGGACACGGTGTGACTGTAGCCTCCTCTATGTTTCTGTTTGATTTCAGAGTACTCCATTAAAAAAAAACAAGGCTGGGCATAGAAATGCATCAATTCTTCGACTACAAACTCTTCAGACATGATTAGTAAGTTCTGTTCTCTGTTTTGTGTGCAGTTGTGTTGTGTTCTGTTGTCACTATCGCTGTGGAGGACCTGTTTTTAGATAAACAACGAGTTTTCGCATGAACGTCCCAATATCGCAAGGGGCCTGCGTGAACTGTTGCTCTCGTGTCCTATCATGAACACACACAGGAGATCAACGGTCAGTGAACATTTTCACTAAATAATACATTCGATTTCAGTTTGTTTCTCATCAAATCTTATCGTATGCTTTCATAACAATCATGAGTCTCATGAATAATTTATTAGACTTCTGAATTATACTTTTGTGTTCTTTTGAAGATTGAAGAGGTGGTCACCAAAAACTGCCATTGTATGACATCACTGAGCACAACATTTATTCACAGTTTCTCCCTTTGTGTTCAGGAAAAGAATGAAAGTCATATAGGGTTATAACAACACAGGGGTGAGTAAACAATGACTGAATTTTCATTTTTGGGTGAACTTTACCAAAGTTGTTGAATTGGGTATAACTTTCACAGAAAAGTGAACAAATGGGTTAAAAATGAACAAATTGCCATTATTGATTGAGTACAGAAACAGTCAGTATTCAAAACAAAGTCCTTACTGGCTGTCAGGTCGGATATGGCACGAAATCGCATCTTTGAATCGAAAATTACTCGTGTGTTAACCGATCGTGATGTATCTGTATTGTCGGGGGAAGTTACTGTGACATGTTTACTAATATTTATTACTCTTGCAATTGTTATATTGCATATACGCATATTATTTTCAAATTTAATGAAGTATACTTTATCCCCATCATTAATGAATCCTCATTTTATGTTTTTAATTTAAGGTGTTATTGTGCACAAACATACTATTGTAGTATAACGGTTCACTTGCATTTTCAACTAAGGCTGTATAATATAATATAAAAATAAAGTCTTCCATTTAACTCGTATCAGCTGTATCACGAGTCTCACCTCTTAAATCAGTAAGTGTAGTACAATACAAACATTAATTGTATTCAATAGATTTTACACTTCAATAGATCACTGGAGCAGTGTGAAGTTCTCTACTGCTTCAAATGCTCCACCATCATTCCGGTCCCCAAAAAACCCAAAATCACAGGACTTAATGACTACAGACCTGTCACTCTCACGTCTGTGGCCATGAAGTCATTTGAGAGACAGTTTTGGCCTACATGAAGGACATCACTGGACCTCCTTCTCTGTGGATGATGCTGTCAATATGGGACTGCATTATATCCTGCAGCACATCGACAGACCTGGGACTTATGCAAGGATACTATTTGTGGACTTCAGTTCAGCTTTCAGTACCATCATGCCTGATCTTCTCTCAACCAAACTGACCCAGCTCTCCGTGCCCACCCCAATCTGTCGATGGATCACCAGCTTTCTGACAGATAGGCAGCAGCTAGTGAGACTGGGGAAACTCACATCCGGGACCCTCACTATTAGCACTGGTGCTCCTCAAGGATGCGTTCTCTCTCCACTGCTCTTCTCCCTGTACACAAATGACTGCACTGCAAAAGACCCCACTGTCAAGCTCCTGAAGTTTACAGATGACACCACGGTCATCGATCTCATCCGTGATGGTGACGCGTCAGCATACAGACGGGAGGTTGATCAGCTGGCTGTCTGGTGCGGTCACAACAACCTTGAGCTGAACACGCTCAAAACAGTGGAGATAATGGTGAATTTCAGGAGAAATAAAAGTTAAAAGTAATCCATACGACTCCAGTGGTTTAATCCACATTTCAGAAGTAATCTAATCGGTTTTGGGTGAGAACAGACCAAAATATAACTCCTTTTTCACTGTACATCTTTCCATTGCAGTCTCTAGGCACGATCATGCTTTCAAGCTCTATTACACTTCCTAGTGCTTGACGCATGCACAGAGCGCTAGATGGTGCTTTAGTAAGTTTAATCAAGCTTTAAATCATAATCGCCAAGGAGACTGCTGATGTCAAGATTTATAGTGATGGGGAAAAGGTGCCTCAGGTTGTTTTTGACAGGTTACTCAGCCTTACAGGCTACATATGGTTAGGATTAGGGTGGGGGCGGGGTTAAGGACTCTGCTGCCTGCAAGGAACCGAGGACCCTTTGTACAATGGGCAAGATTAACCCTATAATGCCGTTTTTATCAGATAAACGTTTGACAGCGCCTGTTTCACGCTCTGTTCAAGCTGACGAGCCAAACAACCTATAGTATGCAAGTTTCACATGTTTATAGCACCATCTAGTGGTTGTGAAAAAAAAGTGGTTTCAATGTTCAAATAAATCTATCTAAAATTATGGCAGACTTGTGCAAAAAGTGACTATGTTGGAATAAATGATGGCTTATTTTAATTAAGTAAAAGTGACAGTAATGATTATATTGTAACTAATATTTTAAAATGAATATTTGCTGAATATAAGCAACTTGTGCTTGGATAAAATTTTGAATATTATTTTATTGAAAAAAAACCCTTTGAAATCCATGTATCAAATATGATACAACAGACTTTTGAGGTATATCTCTCAATCACCATTACATTACATTCATGCCCACCACAAAAAATAAATAAATAAATAAATCACAGAGCTTTGAAAATTCTGACACATACACCGATCAACCACAACATTAAAAGCACCTGCCTAATATTGTGTAGGTCCCCTCTGTGCCACCAAAACAGCACCAACCTGCATCACAGAATAGCATTCAGAGAGATGATATTCTTCTCACTACAATTGTACAGAGTGGTTATCTGAGTTACGGTAGACTTTGTTTGTTCGAACCAGTCTGGCCATTCTCTGTTGAGCTCTCTCATCAACAAGTGTTTCCGTCCACAGAACTGCCGCTCACTGGATGGTTTTTTTTTTTGGCGCCGTTCTGAGTAAATTCTAGAGACTGTTGTGTGTGAAAATCCCAGAAATACTCAAACCAGCCCATATGGCACCAACAATCATCCAGGCAATTATCTAATCGTGTGGCAGTAGTGCAGTGCATAAAATCATGCAGATACGGGTCAGGAGCTTCAGCTTCATTTGAACATTAACCATCAGAATGGGGAAAAAATGTAATCTCAGTGATTCGGACCGTAGCATGATTGTTGGGTACAATCCTAAACCTCAAGTACAACAGGTTGAAAAAGATTCAGCACACAAAACAGGCTGTAGGTCTGTGCCAAGCTTTGTAGTTTAAAGGAATATTCTGGGTTCAGTAAAAGTTTAGCTTAGTCGGCAATATTTGTAGCATAATGTTGATTACCACAAAAATGTATTTCGACTCATCCCTCCTTTTTTTTTTTTTAAATGAATGGACGGGGCAGAAATCTAAAGTGTACAGAAATTGCTGTAAAAAAAAAATGCTGTAAAGCTTAAATTGTCATTTTTGTGGGATTACATGATTTACGGTGCAGTAAAATTGGCTATAACACAGAAAAGCGAAGCAATTTTAAATCACACTAAAAATCCTTTTAACACATTACGTTTTGTGATAATACTTTTGAAACTGCGAGTAATGTTTACAGATTGGCCCCGATCACTTCCATTGTAAGTGTCTCACTGTAACAGATTTTTAATTTGAAAGAAAAGGAGGGACAAGTTGAAATTAATTTTGTGGTAATCAATATTTTGCCACAAATGTTGTCAATTGAGCTTAACTTGAATATTCCCAGAATATTCCTTTAATAAATGGCAAGAGCAAGCAGAGGATACTGACAGCATCTGTATTCTCCAGTAAGCAACACACTTATTTTCGATTATCTTCTTTATTTAGATTTACATAATCCACTTAATTTTCCGATGTGTCATGGTGCTGTAGTTTGTGGCTTGTACAGTCCAGTCCCTCTATTTTACTCTGTGGGAGGAAATAAACGAGTGCAGGAGGGACAGGAATGACAAACAGGAATGAGAGTAAGAGATTGGGAAGGGATGCTTTAGGGGGAGAAGTGTCGCTCTGCCGATTATAACTTGTCGAGGAAGTTGTCAAGTGCTGGGATGCCCTCTTTCAGGCCCTTGCGTTTACGTGTCTCGGCGACGATCTGGCATGGTTTGGAGGCGGCGTCTTTGGGGTCTCCCTGCAGGATCTGCCAATGGTCAAACACACACTGAGGGAATGCCTGACCACCGGTGTTAGAGCGCAGATCAGCTGTGAAACCTAAAGAAACACAGAGAAAATATATTAGAGACAGAATACAAGAATAAGAGTGGATTTGAAAAAGCACCATTTACAGGGACTTCTACCACAAATCCAATTACCGTAATACAAGTTCCAAAGTTGTTAAATAAACAAATAAACAGGAAGAACTCAGTTTGTAAGCCAATAAAAGATTTCTCCAACTTCACTGTTGTGACAAACAAAACTGCAGTGGGCCCGGTCAAAAGTAGTTAGCCAGTTTTAAAGGGTGTGCTTTTAGCTCTTCAGTGTTTTCAAAATATAGATGGGAATCAACCTTTTTTTTTCTTTCTCCCAATTTGGAATGCCCAATCCCCAATGCGCTCTAAATCCTCGTGGTGGCGTAATGACTCGCCTTAATCTGGGTGGCGGAGGACAAATCTAAATTGCCTCCGCGTCGGAGACCGTCAATCCGCGCATCTTACCACGTGGCTTGTTGAGCGTGTTACAGCGGAGATATAGTGCGTGTGGAGGCTTCACGCCATCCACGCACAACTCACCACGCGCCCCACCGAGAGCGAACCACATTATAGCGACCATGAGGAGGTTACCCCATGTGACTCTACCCTCCCTAGCAACCGGGCCAATTTGGTTGCTTAGGAGACCTGGCTGGAGTCACTCAGCACACCCTGGATTCGAACTCGCGACTCCAGGGGTGGTAGTTAACGTCTTTACCACTGAGCTACCCAGGCCCCCCCGATGGGAATCAACTTAAAAGAAAAAAGAAAAAAAAGAAAGCCAGATAGATCCATGTGCATGGGCGAAAACACAAATTCAAAAATGTACAAAACATAAAAAAATTAAAAAATTGGGTTGCAAAAATGCCCTCATAGCAATTTCATTTTTTAATTTTTCTGATATAGTTCCACATTAATCATAGTCCTAGTTATACTTATTAGGGCATCAAACATAAATAGAGCTTGATTTAATAATTGCATAACGTGATAAATCTTGAGAATTTGTATTTTGGAATTGATTCACACTTGGTCACTTAAATGAGTCTCCTGTAATCACATGTGTTCGGATTTGGAGGGGAGGGTCTCTGTTTCATGACGACATACATCAATCACTATTTCAGTGTGATACTGCATGATAATAAAGCACAACCACATAAGTAAAGACAAAAAAAGTGCGAAAGAAACATCGTGCTGTCTCTCCAAGATGCGGCTGAAATTTAATCCAAGCACAAATGCAACATGTCAAGCAGAATTATCTGTTATTTTAGTGGATTATCTGTATTAAAGGAGCTTCAGGTGTTCGTGCTTGTCATCTGTGTTGATATCAGACACACTAAAGAAGATCTGTGAAGCTCTTGTGATTGTGTATGTATGTGCTTTTTTAAATTTTCTGATCAGACGTATATTTCCTTTAAAGTCGCTCGTAAACTGCAAAGACTAAACTCTTGTTTTAGCACAGCGGTTGATTGACAGGTGAGGGTCGGTGCTTCACTGCTGCCAGAATGCATTACTATGTACACCTCAAATGCGATGTGGACACATATGTTTTTGACTACACTCGTATGTTGTTTTTGTGATCTGATCACAAAATGGGTTAGACCCCATTCAGACCTGTATTTTAAGGCTGACCACATGTGATCGGATCATCCGAAACATCTTAATACCAGGTGGAAACGGGGTCATAAGGGTCACTGACAGCATGCGTTTCCAACTTCATATTTTGTCAATAATAATAAACCTTATTCCTAATTAAACCTCATCTGGTGAAATACACAAACTCTTCATGAATATATAGTATTTTGTTAAAAACTTAAATATAGAGCATTGTAATGGAGCCCCTTGTGTTTTGTGCGATTGTTTATAGTTAAGTCCCACATTATGCACCAAATCTTAATTTTATCTGGTTATTATTGGGTTTTGGTTGAACAATAAACTTGGGACTCCTGTAGCCTCCATGTCTGTGCCTGTTACAGTAAGGAAATAATGTAATATTCTTAAAACCAAATTTACAAACATCTTTTCCACCCCACCTTAGTTACCGATATCTGCAAAATCCACTATCGGTCGACCTCTTGTTTGTTGAAGTCGGAGGATGCAAACAGCTGTCATGTCACGATTACGGTAATTCAATTTGTAACTACGATAATTCCAACATGAGCAAGACTCACCAAAAGACTCGTTGACAGGCAGGAAGGCCTTGACGACAAACATGGGTGTGCCCATGACCTGAGACTCTTCGAAAACGTGGCCTCGTTTTCTGTTCAAGACGCCGTAGATGCCACCAACCACTTGCTCTGGGCACTGCGAGAGGACAATTCACACGTGACCAACCAAGAAATCATTTGAAGAGATGTTTCGCATCATAAAATGATCTACAACAGTAAACAAATCTTTTAAGTCTCACCTGAATCTCCACCAGGTAAACGGGCTCCATGAGCCTGGGCTCGGCGGTGAGCTGACAGGCGTACAGAACTCTACGAGCTGTGGGAATGATCTGACCGCCACCACGATGGATGGCGTCTGTGTGGAGTGTCACGTCATGGATGTCAAAACGGACGGCACGCATGTTCTCCTCACACAGCACACCCTGAGAGATGAGAAACAATTACGTTTATAATCATGTTTCACTTACACTGGCTTCATTTGGCTACAAAAGTGAAACAAAGAGAAAAGCAAGTCACAAAATGTCTTGTTGGACGTCACTTGTTAAGACTAGTTGGGACACGTCGAAATACACCGTAAATACTGGGCTTTAATATTTGTTTGGCTTGTCTCAAGGTCTCAGATACTAGTGGAAATGTTATCGATCATTTCATCAGAGTGGTGCATGGTTTCTCATCATAGACCAAACAGAACTGGCAACAAAGCCCAACGATATTATTTGAACTGTACATTTAAAGATGGGAATTGTTTGGATGGAAAAAGTGGGCATTCCATGCCAACAGTTCATTCTCACCTCTTTAGTAGCCCACTGGAATCCAGCCACGACACTGTCCTTGATCTCGTTCAGGTACTGCACTCCCTTGGTCACGTCCACCAGGACGTTGGGTCCGGTTCCGTCAGGTCCGAAGCACCAGATCTTACGGGCTTCGGTCACCTCCCACTCGTATTTGTCGGCCAGGTAACGGGCGCGGGTCTTGAGCTCCTGACGAGCGGCCACATCACCCTTGTCGATGTCTTCGGCGAGGCCGTCAGGGAATGGTCTGGCCTTCATGTAAAGGCGGTTGTGCTTGTTAGGAGACTTGGACAAACACATCTGGTCTGATTCTGCGCTCACCGTCTCCCTGTACGACACAACAGGGTCTGATTTCTGTTGGAGAAAGAGATGAAATGGTAAAATAGTATTTACAGCTGTAGGAAGCATGTGCATCTGGTGCATTCCATAAATGTTAGTGGTTATAAGCATTGGTGGTCAGATTAAAAAATAAAATAATTATATATATACATGTATACACATATCTATCTAGTTGGACATCACTTGTCAAGACACCGTAAATACTGGGCTTTAATATTTGTTTGGCATGTCCGAAGGTCTCAGATACTAGTGGAAATGTTATCGATCATTTCATCAGAGTGGTGCATGGTTTCTCATCATAGACCAAACAGAACTGCCAACAAAGCCCAACGATATTATTTGAACTGTACATTTAAAGATGGGAATTATATACATTTTTTCATCCACATATTTGGTTCCAACTACATAAAACACTGTTTTTGTATTTTCATAAAATGATTCACATCAAAAAACATTTAACTTAAGGGTACAAGTACACCAACTATTATTGCATGGCTCCAGACTAAAAAAAAAATAAAATAAAAAAAATAAAAATAAAAAAAAAAAAAAAAAAATCACAGAATTGCACGATTTAGATTGCTGTTCAGAAACAAGATTGAAAGCCGAAGAAAAGGAAGTCAGCCGATAACCCATTCATCGAAGGTTTAATAAACAGTATTGCAGAGCCGAGGAGGGTGGGGCCGGGCTGGAATGACACACGCCCGGTCCCCAATCAGCCTGATGGGGCACGTGAGGGATAAAGGCGGCCGGGGACGACAGTTCGAGAGAGAGAGAGAATGACAGGCAGCTGTACTGTGTGTTTATAGCTGTGTGTTATTAAATTATTATTTAAATTGTGAAGCCGGTTCTCGCCTCCTCCTTTCCACTGAACCCCCTTACACTGGTGCCGAAACCCGGGAAGGAGGAGGGATTCCCGTCGCAGAATCCTCGACACTGCCGTCCACCCAGGGGAGCACCACTGCCATCCGACGGGGGACGGAGTAGCCCGACCACCCGGACGTGGGGAACGGCCGCCGTCCGCAAGGCGAGTGGGGACGAGACTCCCCGACCGCCTGGAGCGAGGGAGCCGCTGCTGGGGGCGGAGGAGTGCCCTGCCGTCCCCCAGGAATGCGGAGGGGTCAAGAGAAGACCACCGTCTGCGGGGGGAGGAGGGAAGCGACTCCCCGACCGCCTGGAGTGGTAGGGCCGCTGCCAGGGGCGGAGGAGTGTCCCCACGGGACGCCGGGAACGCGGAGGGGCGTTCTGTCCGCTGGGGGTCGGAGGTCTGACTCCGGTCCGCCCGGAGAGGAGCGGCTGCCGTCTGCCTGAGAGGGTGGAGGAGTGATCGAGGACCACGCGACGGTGCATCAGAGAACCGGTGAGTTTCTTTTTCTCTCTCTCCTCTCTCTGTCGCTCCGTGTTGGCCTTTCCCTCGCCTATTTTGTTTTGTTTTGTTGTTTTTCCCCTCCTGTCTCCTCCCAGGTCGAGGAAGGGGGGGATGTACCTCATGCCGGGGGCTCCCTGGCCTGAGGCAACACTGGGAGGAGTGTAGAGCCGAGGAGGGTGGTGCCGGGCTGGAATGACACACGCCCGGTCCCCAATCAGCCTGATGGGGCGCGTGAGGGATAAAGGCGGCCGGGGACAACAGTTCGAGAGAGAGAGAATGACAGGCAGCTGTACTGTGTGTTTATGGTTGTGTGTTTTTGTTTAAGTTGTTTATTAAATTATTATTTAAATTGTCAAGCCGGTTCTCGCCTCCTCCTTTCCACTGAACCCCCTTACAAGTATATATAGTTAAGATAAGTTTGCATTCCCTTTTGTCTCATACATGTTCATACACCATTCATAATTTATACAAATATAAGAGATATTTTATTTTTATTTCATACTGCTCTTTAGAATCTACATGACAGATAATTACATAAAGTATAGTATGCATATAGTAGTGTGTTGCCTTCTTGAGCATCAATGAATATTTGCACCTTATGTAATAGTTGTGTACAAGTCCCTCAATTGCCCTCCAAAACTAAGTGTACATTACAAGTGCACATTAAGTTTGGTTTTTAACACCATGCCAGCTTCTGTGGCTATTTTTAGACATATTTAAGTACAAAGTAAACAAAGGTAACATCAAATAAGTAAATCGCACATCAGACAGATTCAACGAGTAATTAGACATCTTTAAATCGATAATTGAAACCGTTTTTATAAACAGTGAGATATAGTTGTTGAAGTCAAACGCATTGCCGTAAATTTTTTTTATTTTTTTTATAAAGAAGTTAGGATAAATAAGTCTGTAAGACGACCTCTTGCTAGAAACGTCTTTTCAGCACCACAGAATATTCTTTAAAGAAGAAAACAAGTAGCTAATTGTACTCTTGACAATACTGAATGAATTTGGCCCCTGATTTAACTTTGATGCATCACACTTTATGCTGGTTTTGGGACATCTTTGCATCCGATACGTTTTAAAATCTGTTCTCCATGTACGGATTAGTCTCTCACCTTGAGTGGAATGCAGGCATGGTCCTCTTCTAGATCTTTAAGGCAGATTTCCAGGTGAAGTTCTCCAGCTCCAGCGATGATGTGCTCTCCTGACTCCTCGATGATGCACTGCACCATGGGATCAGACTTGGCCAGACGTTTGAGTCCCTCCACCAGTTTGGGCAGGTCAGCGGGGTTTTTGGCCTCCACAGCCACTCTCACCACAGGACTCACGCTGAACTTCATCACACGCATGTTGTGGGCCTGCTCGAAGGTTGTGATGGTCCCAGTCTTCACCAAAAACTGGTCCACGCCGACCAGACCCACAATGTTACCGCATGGCACGTCTTCGATGGGCTCGACGTAACGACCCATCATCAAAATGGTCCTACAGACAGGCACAAGGAAATAAGGTCAACAAATGTTTGATAGTGTTTTGCAAAGCAATAGTGTAAATCAGGGTTTTCAACTGATTGCAATGATTCAAATCTATTGAATATGCCCTGAGATTTTCAGTAATGGTCTAATCTTTCAATAAGTTTAATAAACAAAATGAGTTTCTTCAACATCCACAATTTACCCATTTAATTTACATGATTTCTATGACCTTTATGTTTTTTGTTTGGTTACTTGATAAGGATTTTCATGATGGTTTCACTATGGTTTGCAGCTGAGTTTCTCTACACAAGCTCACACAAACCATCATACAGCAGATGTGTAAAAAAATAATAATAATAATTTAATAATAATATGCACTTACAAGTTTTTTATCACTTAAGATTTAATTTAAATTTATTTTCCAGGACAGATTTTTTCCCCCTGATTTGTCCAGGTGAAATATGACTATGGGAACCCTCAGAAAGTAATAATAATAATAAAATAATTTTACACATAAAAGCCGATCAGTTTTCTTTCTGATTGATTCACATCTACAGAAATCTATGGATTGTTATGCTTCACAGTGCAAAGAGAAAAATCTTTGGATACTTGAAAGGAACCATGAATAGAAAAGTGATCCCAAATTAAATATACTTCTATCACAAGCTCCCCGGCTGGGAGACACTATAAATCAAAACGAGGACATTCTTGTTAATGTGGAGTGAGTTTAGAGCGCTGCAGACCTCTGGATGGGTTTGAGGTAGAGATCCTCCTTCTTGCCGGGGGTGAAGTTTGGTCCCATGATTCGCACCTTAAGGCCAGTGGACACGATACCAGAGAACACACGGCCGAAAGCGTAGAAACGGCCCTTATCTGTGGTGGGCACCATTTTTGAGATGTACATCATGAGGGGTGCCTTCGGGTCACAGTTCTTAATGCCTGTCATTTAAAGATAAGACGATCATGACATTAAATTCAATGACGCACACGTATGAAACTTTTAGAGGGGACATCTCACGAAAAACACTTTTTCCCTTTAATGCAATCAACAGAAAGGTCAAAGAGTGATGTACCCATGGCAGCCTCATCATCGCCAGGTCCCTCATAGAGCAGCTCACAGCGGTACTTTTGGGCTGTGACGGGAGAGGGCAGGTGGATTGTGATCATTTGAAGCAGAGCTTCTCCAGCGGGCAGCCAGCGACGCATCACGGCCTTCAGCAGAGGCTTGCCTTCCTTATCCTTGTCCTCAGTGTCCAGCTTGATGTCCAACTTCTCAATCAGTTTAGCAGTTTCCTCCTTCTTGAAGTTCATGATGGCATCAAACACCTGGAGACAGGAAAGAAAATGGAACAACCACTGTCATTTCAGAAAGAGATTTATATGTGGTGCACATATACGGTCAATTCAGGCTCCCACATTGCAAAAGGAAAACACATGGAATTGGGACTGCAGGGACAGGTGTGAGCAAGAACCCTCTTACCTTGAAGATGGGGTCTAGGATGAGTTGAGCAAAGGTACGGGGCAGTTTCTTTCCATCAGGGCTGTTGGCAGACTTGCTGAATTTACCAGTGGCTGGGTCAAAGAACCTGAATGAGCGGAAAATGAGAGGGTATGTAAATGAGGACCCCATTTGATTTTATAATGGGGTTTTTTCTCTCCCAATTTGGAATGCCCAATTCTCACTACTTAGTAGGTCCTCGTGGTGGCGCGGTTACTCACTTCAATCCAGGTGGTGGAGGACAAGTCTCAGCTGCCTCCGCTTCTGAGACCATCAATCCGCACATCTTATCACATGGCTCGTTGTGCATGACACCGCGGAGACTCGCAGCATGTGGAGGCTCATGCTACTCTCCGCGATCCACGCACAACTTACCACACGCCCCACTGAGAGCGAGAACCACTAATCGCTACCACTAGGAGGTTACCCCATGTGACTCTACCCTCCCTAGCAACCGGGCCAATTTGGTTGCTTAGGAGACCTGGCTGGAGTCACTCAGCACACCCTGGATTTGAACTCGTGACTCCAGGTGTGATAGTCAGCGTCAGTACTCGCTGAGCTACCCAGGACCCCCATAATGCTGTTTGATCAAATGCAAATATAGCATAACATGTTCATTTATTTGTACATCTCATTTGCCATCATTAAATTGTATTTAGAATCAAAACATACCAATAATAAATTTCAACAGGCTAAAATGTCCCAATCAAACTGATTGTGTGAATCTCACCGGTCACCCCAGAGTTTCTTCATCATGTCCTCCACTTTCTTACAGCGTTCGTTTGGGTTCAGCTGAGCTTCACCTTTAGCAGCAAACTTGGCCACGTACATCTCAGCAAACTGCTTGAGAGTGAAGGCCCAGCCGTGCAGGCCAGAACCAAAACCAACAGTACCGATCACTGGGTCAATCTAAATCAGAGAAGTATAAATGAGGGTCAGACATGTATAAAAGTGCAGTGATCCAAAAGAAAGTATAACTAATGACTGACGTAGCTTTATTATACTTCAGCTCCGTTTCAAATTGTAGTGTGTTGTCTAACTAGACAGCATTTCTAGGTATCATAGGCTCCCTAAACTTGAAAGCCGTTCCAAACCGCAGGCTGCAAAATTAAGTTAGCTTACGAGAGGCCTCGCTACAGCCAAAATACAAGACCTGTGTCATTTATGGCACACTGCGAAATATGGATGAAATATTTTGTTTATAACTAAATGCATTTTTCCAACCAATAATTGTGTTAGGGCTGCACAACTTGGACAAAGTCATATTGCGATTATTTTGAAGAATACTGCAATTTAAACTGCAATTATGATTAAAAAACAAAATAAAAAAATGGTAATGTTTTTCACATGTTCAACTGCCAAAAGGCTACTAGGGTTTTCACACTTCAGTCCCCTTAAAAAGTCCTCTTATCCCTTTAAGAGCATAACGCCTGGATCTCTTGTGCGACGCTCTATGTGGTGCACACGAGTGACCATTTAGTCACTTTACAGGAAGGGTGCTTCAAATCAGTCCCTTGTGAGGTTCCATAGCAGGTGGGTTGATGCCTTAATGTAAACTGCCTTTGTAGACCAGATTTTGGAATGGAGCGTGAGAGTTTGAGCAGGTCTCAGATAAAAGGGTTGGGTTATACATCAACACATCAGAGTGGTGCATGATTTCTCCTCATAGACCAGACAGCATCGTCTTCAACTTCTGCTCGTTAACTCTTTAGACAGGAATCTAAATTCTCACCATGATGTTACCCATGGGTCCACCCTCATCCTCTCCATAGGTGGAGATGATCACGTTCACGTTCTCCACGATGCGCTGGAACGTTTGGAAGAGCTCTTCAGGTTCCAGCTGGAGTTCCAACAGGGCACGGTCCATCTTATTCATCATCAGCACCGGCTTAATACGCTCGGCGATGGCCTGTCTCAGCACAGTCTCTGTCTGCACACACACACCTGACAGAGAGAGAGAGAGAGAGAGAGAGAGAGAGAGAGAGAGCACAAGCATATTATACATATGAGACACACTGACTGGTGACCGTCAATGCACCACAAAACACATATATAAACATCTAATTTTCTCAATGCATTTCCCGCACAAATAATACCCCAATATACATGTGTGAAGTAAGATGTCATTCCACCTACATGGGAGTATGATGTGTAAAACCAAAGTTTACCAGAGACACAATCCACCACAACCAGAGCTCCATCAGTAACACGCAGAGCTGCTGTGACCTCAGAGGAGAAGTCCACGTGCCCGGGAGAGTCGATCAGGTTAATGAGGAAACCAGATCCATCCTTACACTGCTTAATGAAGGCCAGGTCATTTTCAGACAGCTCATAGTACATGGAGATGGCGCTGTGAAAGAGGCACAAGAGAGGGCACTCAAAACAAGCGCTTTTGTTTCCAGTTCATTCTGTTCTAAGGAGCTTATCTTGGATAACTGGCCATTTGATGTCACTCAACACCGTAAAGCTACTCTGAAAGAACCGATACTGCAGTTAAACAGCCTTTGCACTCAGGAACGACACTCCCAACAGAACACGTTTACAAAAGGAGTGGGAATATTTAGGCACCTCATGACTCAATTTGACTGATTCAGCGAATCACGAAGCAATTACTAATCTTGATGCATTTCTAATGTCCTGTGTAAATGAATGCATCAGACCCATTAAACTTGACCTACACAATAATTATAATAAATTATATTAAAATAATATAATATTCAAGTTGACTGGGTTCCAAGAAATTAATGATAATCACGAAGTGGACAAAAACAGGCACACAGTGGACAGATACAATGTTGTCAATAAGAAAACGTTTTATTTATTTGTTTATTTTTGGCCGCAGTGATAAAGGTCAGAGTTTGGTTTATTTTAAGAGGACTTAAGTATTTTTATTGACCGTAGAGCATGGACAAAACATTATCTAATTTTGGTCAAAAAGTATCACTTAGCTACTAAACGCACAAAATTCAGGATTTCTGCATTACAATTTCATAACAAAAAAATTCCTTAAAATTAAATGGCATAATCTTGGGAAAAAAAAAAAAAAAATAATAATAATAATAATAATAATAATAAATATATATATATATATATACACACACACATACATACACACGCACAATTTTATTAATTAAATTGTTAAAAATGTCAATTTTAATTTGATGATCAAAAAATAGGTTTAAATATTTGTGATTTTTTTTTTTTATCATAACGCAATATTTCTCAAAATAATCGCAATGACTTTGTCCAAATCGTCAGCCCTATACGCTGTATCACTCGCGTATGCGACTAAAATATGTCAATCATTAGCCAAACAAACATGTACGAAAATGTAATGTAGTAAGTGTAATAAATGTGTAAATTATAAATATTTATAAGGACAATCACACATTATGAAATATTTTCGCTTAAGCACTTTAAATATTAAGGAATTTAACAAATAACATCTATGCAGCATCAATACAGGGGTTTGATAAAAAATGTGCATAGTAGTTTTGGTAAGTAAATTATTTTTTATAATATAATTCTATTAAGCGTAATTCTATTTTCATTATCTATTTTCAGGTTCCAACCTCGTGAATATTTTGTTAAAAAGGTGCATGAAATTTCCAACAGTTTCAACGGTTTGTATCATTATTAAAAATGCAATTTCATGACATCATATATATTCATGTTAAATGTGAATGTGAAATTTGTACATTTTTTATAAAGCAAAAATGTGATTAGAATGATTAAAAGCAAAATATAAAATCAAATGTACAAAACTTACAATCTCGTATACTATATTGCGTGAAGCCAATGGCGATTCTTTCTCCAACTTGTCAGTAGAGGGTTGATACCATTCCCATTTTTACAATTATTCCAACAGAAAGTCTCAGACAGGTCAAAACAAACCTCACAAAATTTCCATAGTATCCAAGTTAGCATTCATTTGTGATATAAGATACAAAATTTAGTTCCTTTAAAAACATCACTGACAGAGTGAACCATTTACATAATGCTTAAAGTCTTCAGTTGTGCGTAAATAACGTAAAGCAAAGTCAACAAACTATATTTACGTGGATTTGATGGTAATGCAACGCTCCTGCTCGTCTTTGCGTGTGTCAGTGAAGCGTGTCTCTCCGGCGCGGGCGGAAGCGATGATTCCAGCCTTGGACACCAAAGAGTCGGTCAATGTGGATTTCCCATGATCCACGTGCGCAATCACGGACATGTTACGGATGTTGGACTTTTTGTCCATGATGGCACGGATCTGGTCTACCGTGAAGTTCACCTGAGAAAGAGGAACGCCAGTGATTTAACAGTGGATAAAAACATGCATACTGAACATACAGATGAGTAGAGGTCGACTGATAGTGGATTTTTTGCCGATACTGATAACCGATTAACATATAGCATTTTGTGTATATACTGTATGTATATATATATATATATATATATATATATAAAAATTTCACCTGATGAGGTTAATTGTTGAGGAACAAAAAAAAATTAACTATCGAAAACTATCAGCATATATTTTGCCGATAACCGATAGTGTCAAAAAGCAACTATCGGCACCGATTAATCGGTAAAACCGATATATCGGTCTAACTCTACAGATGAGTTACATTTAAAAGCACAATATAGTAAGCTAGTAAAACGTTTAAATAATAAGTGAGGTCAAATTAGTTATTTTAATTTTTTTAATAACTTATATTACATATTTCCGAATGTAAAATTAATGTAAATAAACAAATGATAACATTATAACCCGAATAATTACAAAACTCTCCATCTCCATCAATCAAATACACTTAACCAAGTGTAAACATCTCATCTGAATTAAACATATCTATACTACACTGAACTTTATCATTAATTCAGGCATTACTTTGATGAGATCTGTTACATTAACTGTATTCTATTATATTGCATTACTGCGTTTGTGACGTCAGCATAGTTCTGCCAGATTGGCAGCGCTTTTATTTACATTATTCTGTCGCAGTGAACCATTAAACTCGCTGAATTGCAGTTCAAATACCGAATCCAGGCCCATTGAAACCGGGCAGACACAAAGCCACGCATGAATTACACATTGTCTGCGTGTTTTCACGGCCTACCGGAAGATCTCGCGGTAACAATAGACGACCATGTGCGTGATGACAGAGACAGCTGTGTACCGGTGTGCTGAAACATCTGCCGTTACACAGCTGGTAAACTGTCAATATAATCTTTAAAATGCGGTAATAAGATTGCGGTTGGAGTTATTTTATTACGTAAGTGGTAAACCATTCATAATCCAGTCATAAACAATTTGTGATGTATTTTAAAAAAATCAGTCATGCCGAAAAGAGCCACAGCCATTTTGTTTGTGGGAACAGCTCGTCGGCCTTTATCCGCAAACATCTCGCTCAAAATCCCGTTAAACCCGCGAAATAATGGATCGGAAAGCTGCATAGAGTCCCTGATTAACGGTATCGAATAAAATAACACCGGTGATACGTACCATTTTGATGGATGTTTCGGGATTCACTCAGCACAGATGTTAAAACAGACAGCGCACTGCCTTCCGCTGGAACGGGACAGGCAGTGAAGAAGAGCGCGTGCTGACGGGGAGTGACTTTATATTCAGCCGGAGGCCGCGAGCTCAGCGTGATGACGCACGCAACGTTCCTATTCAAAGCAGCTCCTATATATGTTTGTATTCTGTGTCCAGCATTTAATAAAAAATAAAAAATTAACCCTTGTGCATGTTGGTGCAGCTATCATTATGAGGACTCTCCATAGACATAATGATTTTTATACTGTACAAACTATAGATTCTATCCCCTAACCCTAACCCTACCCCTAAACCTAACCCTCACAAAAAACTTTCTGCATTTTTACATTTTCAATGAAACATCATTTAGTATGTTTTTAATTGATTTGAATTATGGGGACACTAGAACTATCCTCATAAACCACATTTATAGCATAATACCCTTGTAATTACCAGTTTGTAACCTAAAAAAAAGTCTTTGTAAACCACTTAAACCTGCACACACACACACACACACACATACACATTTCTCAGTACACACATTCAAAACACACTCTGACATCCATACTAACACACACACACACACACACAATTTTAGCTGCATCATTTATTCAATTGGCCTGCAGTGCTCTATAATACAGCAAACAGAAAATAGGAAAAAAGCTTGTATTTGCTCCATAGGCTAAACATGAGAAAAATGGCGCCATCTTGTGGAAAATATTACAACTGTACATTTTGAACTCAGGGCTCCGTAATGAAAGCATAATATCCTAGAATTCATGATTTTATGCTTTAATGGCACTGGGATCAAATATTGCAGTTTTAATGGGTTTCAATGGGGACATTTTTGTCCTGAAGGTCCTGAGTGTAACTATTTTTGTACACAGTGTATTATAGATGTATTATAGGAACTGAGGTTGAAATATCAAAATTCCCTCCAAAAATTCACACCTTTGGCAAAATTTATGCCGTCAAGTTTATTGAACTTGCAATTTTCTCCAAAAAGTGCAAAATATCTTTACCATCACTAAAAACATCAAAAAATAAAATAAAAATCTATTTGAAGGTTTATCAAGGTCACGATTAGATCTTTATGTGATATATGTTTTAACGTGATGAAACGTAGTACATTAATAAACAAATGGGCACTGATATAAAATATCTCAAATAAGTAATCAAAATAAATACAGAAATACACATTTACATTTATTTCTGCACATATTATTATATACATTTTATGCTGACGTATGCATTTATTTATATTTTATATCTCTAAAATTACTTATTTATATGCTTAATAATAATGTATGTGTTGCTAGATATATTTATTTATCTATGACTTTATTTATTTATTTATTTAAAATACAAAAACAATATTTTACAGAGTAAGCAATGCTTCAATATTATTCCCTGTCAAAAGCTCCTTTTGTATGGAATGGGAAGTGTGTTTAAATAAATATTTCTTAATTAAATTGCACGCTTTTGCTGAAGAAATGTACACTTTACCGCGAGGGGGAAACGCATGAAATCTGAAGGCGGAACGTATGTTTCTTACAGGTTTAACCCGAGCGCCGTTAAAGAACGCACTATCGCAGCGCTTTCTGCAATTCACGAAATATTTACGTCAGTTAAATTCCGCTGCCTTTAGTTACTGTGGCACGCTTACTCTTTTACCGTACTGCCTTCTGTTCTCCTGGGCGGGGTTTTGATGTGTAACAAGATTATTATCAGTCTTGTTGGAAACATTTTTGTTTAACGTTTGATTCGAATGAGCGAAACTCTCAGGTAGTAACTTTACAGTGTAAAAATGTTAAATTTTTAATACATAATGTATTTGTCTGAGTCACGCTTGCTTGCAGTGTATGGTTACCATGGTACAGTGATGTTATCACATGGTAATACATTAGTACTTTGATATATACCATGATATTTATATGGTACTTCAGTGCCTTGATATTGCCATTGAGCAGGTCTTAAAAACATGGTACTTTAGAATACATTTGGACAAACATGACATTGAAACTGAACCTGTGTTGTGTTGTTTTGGAGCAATTTCTGTTGCAGTCATGGCCAAACGGAGGATAACACAGGAGACTTTTGATGCAGTGGTCAGAGAAAACATTGAGGAGTTTGACATGGAGGGAAATGAAGCATTGGAAGAGGCCATCAAACAGTTTGAGTCTCAATGTGAGTTAACCGCATACATTTTGCCAAAGGTGTGTATTTTTGGGGGAATTTAGGAATTTCAACCTCAGTTCCTATAGTACATCTATAATACACTGTGTACACAAAATAGTTACACTCAGGACCTTCCGGAATGCAATATTTGATCCCAGTGCCATTAAAGCATAAAATCATGAATTCTGTGATATTATGCTTTCATTACGGAGCCCTGGCTTCAAAATTTACATTTTTAATATTTTCCACCAGATGGCGCCATTTTTCTCATGTTTAGCCTATGGAGTATATACATGCTTTTCCCCTGTTTTCTGTTTGCTGTATTATAGAGCACTGCAGGCCAATTGAATAAATGATGCAGCTAAAATTGTGTCGGTGTGTTGGTATGGATGTCAGAGTGTGTTTTGTATGTGTGTATTGAGAAGTGTGTGTGTGTGTGTGTGTGTGTCCAGGTATTTCCTACGTTGTGGGGACCAAATGTCCCCACAAGGATAGTGAAACCTGAATTTTTTTTTAAGTTTGTACAGTATAAAAACCATTATGTCTATGGAGATTCCTCATAAAACATGAAAACCCAACGTGTGTGTGAGTGTAAAAAACAACAGTGGCATTATGTAAACAAACGGACCTTTAAAGGGTAAAAATCCTGAATGAATATTTGGTAGTTATGATCAGGACTGATGCTATGATAAGTGAAAGTGGAAAATAATATTCATATATAATATAATTATGACAGTTTTTTGACGCGGACATTTTCATCCTCTAAGGACCTCCGAGTAACTTTTTTAAATTGACGTACAAGGGTTAAAATAAACATTGTGTTACTGGGAACTCCAAACATAAAATGTGTTTAAAATTATTGAAAATGATTTTTTTTTAAATAGTGCCAGTTACAGCATTTAAAATACACGCTTTCCTTTTTTATTGTTGACAAATTGTAACCTAAAAATCTTGATGTTAAAAAAGGAAAAATAATGTTCATATTATTTGTTAAACTACCTGCCATGTGTATTATGTATATTGTGTGCAAACTGGAACTGTATAAATTACTTTGTGCATTTCGTACACTGCAAAAAATTATTTTACTACTGAGTATTTTTGTCTTATTTTCTGGTAAAATATCTAAACATCATATGTGGTTCAAAAAAGACCAAGCGTCTAGTTTTCCTATATAAACCATGTGTCCACAATCCAGAAATAATAATAGCCACAATATGTAGAAGGGTTGGTTCTCCTAAGAACATGTAATATTTATTTTCTCATTCTCGTGTTAGTACAGAAAAAACGCCATAAATAGACGTGACAGTTGTGAAACCAGCACTTAGCTATAGGCTACATGATGAGGGAAACCATCCAAAAAGCTTTGAAATCAGCAGACGTCTGAGATATCAGTATGATATCTATTAATGATGCATGATTGATTGAAATAAGATTGAAATCACAATGTGGCTTTGTGTGATTAATAAACCTTAAAAGGTTTTAAACTGCAAAAACTGAAGTGCAAAAAATATTTTTGAAGAACAGAATAATTTTTTTCCATATAAATCATCATGTTATCATATTTAGTCTTTTTTTTAATGTCTTTTTTGTCTAATATGTAGCCATCGTTGAGGCATTTCATATTTTACTGCCAAACATAGAAATTGCCTTTATTTCTGTTATACAGTGTGGCAGGGTGAGCAAGAGACAGACACAGTGGGTGTGGCGTCAAGCCTCGGAGAGGCATTTATTGGAAATAATAATAAATGTAAAATGTCCATAAAGGGGATAATAAAGTGCAGCAGCAGCGACGTGAGCTGTTCACCACCGGCGACTCATTAATGCATCCGGGGGTCCGAGGAACGGGTCCGAGGAACGGGTCCAGCGGCACGTCCAACTCCGAACACTCCCAGCTCTGGTCCTGGGCGCGCGAGGATGCCAGTGTGCACACATGGAGATTTGAAGCCAGCTCCCCGAGAAGAGGTGCGCTCTGCACTTTAAAGACAGCGGTGATGAAGCGTTATTCACATCAGATGTGCTTCATTCACCGCTGTCAGTACGAGGCTTATTAATTATGCACATCTTCTCGCTATCCTGCCCAACTTTCATCGTGAGCCTGGCTGAAGGGCCGCCCTAAGAGATGGGGCGACGATGACGAGCCGGAGGGGCGGATCATTCCGCCACATCTCCCCCCCCAAGCATCACCCCGTCGGCACCTCCTCCCACGCTCGTATCCTATCATGGAGTTCAGAGCCGGAGGTGCACACTCTTTAGCCGCCCACATGGGAATGCTACTTCCTCAACTGGGCCCTACGGTCGGAGTAGACGTATGGGGGATACCTCTCCGGGCCAGCTCTCCCTCTCACTCGCACCCGGGTGGGAACAGAGAAAAAACACAAATTAATATGACAGCCTCACCCAGCCACAGGGTAAATGCTTATTAAATGCCACTTACCCTTTACTGCAGTTGGGAGGCTGTCCTCGTGCTTTCTCCGTCCCACTCCAGGCTTTCCATCCAACTGGTGAATGAGGGGAAGAGTGACGTCACTGTTGGTGCCCAACTGCACCGTCTCTGCCCGCAAAAGTACCCGCATTCTCCACCACTGTGGCAGGGTGAGCAAGAGACAGACACAGTGGGTGTGGCGTCAAGCCTCGGAGAGGCATTTATTGGAAATAATAATAAACGTAAAATGTCCATAAAGGGAATAATAAAGTGTCCAAGGGGGAATATTGTTCATAATAAAGGGGGTATCTGGCATCCTCGCGGTGAGACGGGGCTCTGTGAAGGGCGGGGTAGTGTCCATAGAATGGCCCATGCATGAGCTGGGTCTGTCGGCCACTCACGCTTCCCTCCAGGGTCCACAGCGTGAGGGGCGGCAGTGTCCTTCAGGCCGCCAAGCGGCGAAGTGAGCTGTTCACCCCCGGCGACTCATTAATGCGTCCGGGGGTCAGAGGAACGGGTCCGGCGGCGCGTCCAACTCCAAACCCTCCCAGCTCTGGTTCTGGGTGCGCGAGGATGCCAGTGTGTACGCACATGGAGATTTGACCGCTTTAAAGACAGCGGTGATGAAGCGTTATTCACATCAGGTGTGCTTCATTCACCGCTGTCAGAACGAGGCTTATTAATTATGCACCTCTTCTCGCTCTCCTGCCCAACTCTCTCTTGTTTATTCAGTTCAGTTAGATTTTTATAGCACTTTTCAAAATACAAATCATTCCAAAGCAGCTTTAAACTTGTGTTTGTGGTGATTGGATGATAAAGTGATTTTAATTTTATTCAAAGGTGTGGACCTCAGCAACATTGTGAAGGCAGTGCCAAAAGTGTCTTCTGAAGAAAACACAGAAGACCAAACTCATGAGGTTCTTCAGGTATGTTTACGTTCACGTTCTACGACATGACATGTTCGGATGTCAAACATTAACTCTGTAATATCAAGAATACTGGCATGTTTTCCAGGCTTTAGAGTCCCTTAAATCTGCAGTGGCGTCATCGTCCACATCTGTACTGGAGGATCTGCGAGTGTTCACAAAGCAGTGCTCTGTGGACTTTGCTCAGAGATACCTGGCAGCTCAAAAGGACGCGTATCCCACTATCCTCACCTGCTGCCAGAGAGCCGGAGAAGAGAAGGAGGCGCTCTCCGTCGCTCTTGTCGCTCTCTCCGCGCTAACAGACGGCCAGCCGGATCTCCTGGATGTGGAAGGACGAGAGTTTTTGATCGGAGCTTTAACGACGCACCAGTCGGACCCCGCTCTCACCTGCCTGTGCATCCGTATCATTCGACACTTCTGTCTGAAACATGAGAATAACAGGCAGGCTTTTGTGAAGGCAGGTGCTTTGGCACTGCTCACCGGGAGCATCACACGCCACACCGAACATCCTGAGGTCGTGAGGGAGGCCTGTCTCGCGCTGAGGGTCATGACCTTCGACGATGACGTGCGTGTGCCTTTTGGACAAGCCCATGAACATGCTAAGATGATCGTGATGGAGCAGAACGGACTGAAAGTCATTACTGAAGCTGCTAAAGGTGAGCTTTACTGTTACCTAAGCCGGTAGGGACATTTTGGGCGATACTCATAGCAAATAATTATTTTTATAGTATGATTAATAACAATAAATCTATACTGTTTTCCCTATTTTTAATCAAAATGTAAACTTACATTACTCAAGTAAAATGAGGCATAAAACATAAAAAAATGCATTAGAAAAGATGGATAACTGTTTAGTAATTTTGAAAATCGTTGTATAAAAAACAAAAAAGTGTAATATAATATATAAATATATTGCAAAGCCTTAGTTCAGATTGGTGTATAATACTCCATAACATTAGGTCACAGAACTTTATATAATTTGGGCTCTTTCTATAACATGGCGGGAAGTAATAAATCTCACTAAAAAAAATTATATTCAATTTTTACTCAAATTGTAGTGTTGACAGCATTCATCAAGCTCTCCCATTCGACCCGGTTACTAAAGTTACGAAAGTAACAAAAATCATCAAACAAATATTTTTCTTTAATTAATGGGAAATATACACTATATTGCCAAAAGTATTCGCTCACCCATCCAAACAATTGAATTCAGGTGTTCCAATCACTTCCATGGCCACAGGTGTATAAAATGAAGCACCTAGGCATGCAGACTGCTTCTACAAACATTTGTGAAAGAATGGGCCGCTCTCAGGAGCTCAGTGAATTCCAGCGTGGTACTGTGATAGGATGCCACCTGTGCAACAAGTCCAGTCGTGAAATTTCCTCGCTACTAAATATTCCACAGTCAACTGTCAGTGGTATTATAACAAAGTGGAAGCGATTGGGAATGACAGCAACTCAGCCACGAAGTGGTAGGCCACATAAAATGACAGAGCGGGGTCAGCGGATGCTGAGGCGCATAGTGCGCCGAGGTCGCCAACTTTCTGCAGAGTCAATCGCTACAGACCTCCAGAGTTCATGTGGCCTTCAGATTAGCTCAAGAACAGTGCGTAGAGAGCTTCATGGAATGGGTTTCCATGGCCGAGCAGCTGCATCCAAGCCATACATCACCAAGTGCAATGCAAAGCGTCGGATGCAGTGATGTAAAGCACGCCGCCACTGGACTCTAGAGCAGTGGAGACGCGTTCTCTGGAGTGATGAATCATGCTTCTCCATCTGGCAATCTGATGGATGAGTCTGGGTTTGGTGGTTGCCAGGAGAACGGTACTTGTCTGACTGCATTGTGCCAACTGTGAAGTTTGGTGGAGAGGGGATTATGGTGTGGGGTTGTTTTTCAGGAGCTGGGCTTGGCCCCTTAGTTCCCGTGAAAGGAACTCTGAATGCTTCAGCATACCAAGAGATTTTGGACAATTCCATGCTCCCAACTTTGTGGGAACAGTTTGGGGATGACCCCTTCCTGTTCCAACATGACTGCACACCAGTGCACAAAGCAAGGTCCATAAAGACATGGATGAGTTAGTTTGGTGTGGAAGAACTTGACTGGCCTGCACAGAGTCCTGACCTCAACCCGATAGAGCACCTTTGGGATGAATTAGAGCGAAGACTGCGAGCCAGGCCTTCTCGTCCAACATCAGTGTCTGACCTCACAAATGCGCTTCTGGAAGAATGGTCAATAATTTCCATAAACACAATCCTAAACCTTGTGGAAAGCCTTCCCAGAAGAGTTGAAGCTGTTATAGCTGCAAAGGGTGGGCCGACGTCGTATTAAACCCTATGGATTAAGAATGGGATGTCACTTAAGTTCATATGCGTCTAAAGGCAGGTGAGCGAATACTTTTGGCAATATAGTTACATTAATAAAAAAATAATAAATTAACATTTTGTTTCAGAATTATCCAGCCCCTAATAAGTTAAAAATACTTAATTTTACTACATCTACAACCCTGTTATTTGCGACTAGTGTGGCACGATTTTGACAAAAACCATAATTATTGATTATTTCCCTTGATACTTATATTTTATGCATTAGTAAATCAAGACAGTGTCTAAAGAGTCAACTTCACATTGGCCCTCTTAGCAGGATGAAAAACAAAACTGTTATTCAAATGTTGACAGAATACAAATAATAAAAAAGGGCAAAATTGCAAAAAATATATTTTTTTAACTGCTTAATTACCAAACGTGTATAGGCTCTTTAAAGACCCGAGATATGTAATAGTGCCGCTTTTTTTGCACTTCCATAAATCATATTTGTATGTAAATTTCATATCTATATAAGTTTACTATCACAGGATCTACAGTATATTTATTTCTTTATTACAAGACAAATGAGTGCTGTTTTCATACAAATGACTATATCACATTGAATTTCTGTGTGACAATGGTGAATTATTTGTATTCTATATGTGTGTACATGTACATGTTATACTTGTTATTTCTTACTCAAGGTGGCGCTGATGTTTCAATGATTGATTTCTATTTGACATTTCTATTTGATGAAGCAGCAACGTGGAAGTAAACTATAGCAAGTTTAACACATGAACAGTATGATTTGACTATTGTCATTTGGGTTTACTACTGAAATTATGTAAGTTGTGCATCTAATTACACTCAAATAGTGCCTGAGAAAATACATATGTGTAGCTTATGTGTAGCTCAATATGTGTTTGACAGCCATTTGCGTCTCATAAATTTTAGTTTTTAACCCTCCTATGGTATTAAAAAATGGCACCTTCTTTTGGTCATTTTTGACCGGAAGGGTCAGATGTGTAACCCTTTTTTTTTTTGATGACAATTATACCATTTCTTCTTCCCTGAAGTAAGAACAATACAATTATGCATTTCTTTTGTGATTTTATGCTATTTTGATATTTTCTACATGTAAATTTCTACATTTTACGAATTTGCATATACAAATAAGTAAAGTTTTGGAGAAAAAAAAAGTTTGCCATCTGGTGAACAAAATATAAATAACATGACTTGAACACCATGTCATGCCAGTAACAGCCAGTAGATGACTGTAGACACATACGGTGTAGTCTGATGGCTTGTTGTAACCTAATTTGATATTTTATCACAAGATATGCATTTGGATATTTATTTAGACATTATCAAACTATTATTTGTCAAAGTTTAGCATTTTAAAATTGATTTGAAGTGTCAGTTTTTGCAGTTTATGTCATTATGCTTGCAATCAAACCTGACCATGGTGTTACAAAGAGAAGACACAGAATAATCATTTTTCTACCAATAATTTATTTCAAACATAAAAATTTAATAAATCAAAGTAAAAGCATAAAAATGTCAAGAAAATGAACATCAAGAAACAGAAATGAACTGCAAAATTCTGAAAATTCAGTTAGAGTATGACAGAAGAATAAGAGTAAACATTTTGCAATTTCAATCTTTCTATAGCAAAAAAATTATTTTGCAAATGTGTGTGTGTGTGTGTCAGAGTGCTGTCATCAGCTGGAAAACAACAGATGACTTGTAATGCCAACAATGACAAAAAGATGGCTGTAGAGCTCCACATATTGATGCCCTGGTTCTGTGTGTGTATGTTTAGCATTGTGACTGATTTATTTGTTGTTGTTTTTTGACAAATGTTAAAAAAGCTCTGTTTTATAGTGTCACCAGTTTATTTTTGTGTGTGTAAGTCTGTTTTTGTGTGTGTAAATGTGTTTGTGTGTGAGTGTGTGTGTATGTTTTGCACTGAGGATGTTTTAAAGTCTCACCCTGTAATTTCTGTCTGTTTTTTCTGCATTGTGGCTGATTTATTTATTGTATTTGACAGATAAAAAATAAAATAAAAAAATTGCTCTGTTTTTTGGTCTTTCCCATTCATTTTCAATGGCCGGTCAATTCTGACCGCGAATACCAAAGGTGTGCTTTTTTTCTTTTTTTTCTTTTAGGACCACTAAGACTTCAAGCCCAATTTTTTTCCCCCGTATGTTCACCAAGTCTTGTACTGCTCAGATAAAGGAAACCATTTTTATTAAATTTAAAGTACTATAGGAGGTTTAAGTAATGAAGCATGTTTCTATATATTTGTTGCAGTATCTCTTTGATATATGAAAAATAAAACATCAAAATATATCTGAATTTACTCCATTCTTTTATTTTCTAATTGTCTAAAAAATGCTTTGAAAATTTGACACTGTCTGGGCATTTTGTAGATCCATTTGTGTTAGATATATGTGCCGGGTCGCTAAAGACCTGAATATGTAATAATGTTTGGCGAAACACCTATGCATTTTAGGGTTAATTGTGTAGACCTACTTACAGCCCTGTTACCCATTGTGGCATATTTTTGACGATGATTGTGTGGTAACTTTTAATTGTGCTTTTCTCAGCTCACCCAGAGAACACGGCAGTGCTCAGTGAACTCTGTGCCACCCTCTCTCGTCTCGCTGTGAGAAATGAGTTCTGTCAGGACATCGTAGAGCTCGGAGGCTTGAAATTCATGATAAAACTCCTGGCTGACAGTTTAGATTGTCAGGTGAGCAGATGAATCTGATAATATTAAGTTTATCCATGAAATGTATCCTGATGAACAGAAGTTAACTGAAAGACATCTTAATGTTCTTTATAATGATTTATGTTTATTTGTGTTTATGTTGTCCTCCAGGAACTTGTAAAGCAGGTGCTCAATGCATTGAAGGCCATCGCAGGAAATGATGATGTCAAAGATGCCATTGTGAATACGGGCGGGGCAGAACTGATTGTCATATCGATGAACCGTCACATGGCCAATGCACAGGTGTGACCTCTACTAGTGCATGTCTTTGACCCCAATCATACCTGCTGCTAACTTGTGTTCATATTTCAAGGGGAGGGTCTCTGATTTCATAATGACATACATCAATCACTATGTCATTGTGTTATTGTGTGATAGTAAAGCACGAAAAAGTCAGAAAAGACAAGGAAAGTGCGAATAAATCCGGCATACTGTTCCTCCCAGATGCAGTTGAAATATAATTTATTTCTTATTAATCTTAATGTTAATTTCAACGTATAATAAATTTTTTTTAAAATCAATAATTGTTTGTTAACATTAGTTAATGCACTATGAACTAACAATAACTAACAAACACTTGAATTTTTATTAACTAACTTTAACAAAGATTAATAAACGCTGTAAACAATATACGTATTGACTAATGTTAACGAATTGAACCTTATTGTAAAGTGTTACCAAAAAGAAAATACAAAATTTGGCTTTAGAATGCGAAATATTTTTTTTTTCCATATTCATGAACATAAGTCAATCATTGGTCTACATTTCATAACAATCAATTTTGCAGTTGAATTCATCAATCAGTCTAAGATTTATTATAAAGGCTTTTTTAAGGACGCATCAATGTACACCTGCGTCCGACGGACTCTTTTGGAGCGTCTCTGTTGCGTCGCATCATAAACGTACCATTTTTAGGTCTCTTTGTCAAGTTTGAAACTTAGAAAAACACATCTTGAGATCCCTGCATTCAGATTTGCTCATCTTGTGCAGTAAGTGTGGTGTGGTTTGTTCTCTGTATAAGCTGCACGTTGCCTATACAGCTGGAGTTTCGTTTACTGCCCCCTGGAGAAAACAGGTGGTACTTCAAACTTGAATTGCTCTGATGGAAGGAATATTCCTTATTACGGTCCAGGGACATGATTAATTGTGTTAATTTTTTTAACACATTATTTTTTATGTAATTAATTGCACTGAATTAACGTGTTAAATCGACAGCCCTAATTTAAACTCTCTTATTTTTGCTCAGCGGTTGATTGACAGCTGAGGGATAGTGCTGTGCTGCTGTCCGGGAAGCATTAGGATGGATTCGTGTATACACCTCACATGTGATGTGGTCACATGCCTGAATTCATAACTGCTGGAAGTGTAGTTTTTCCTGTATGAATTACCCATAAATATGCGATCAAGTGTTTTAAAGCTGAAGTCTGTAATTTCTGTGCCACCAAACAGAATTGGATGCGATTTTTATAAAAATAAATAAATAGTCTGCATGTGCTGTTAGCTTCAAAGTTTATGTGTGCTGGTGTCTCCTGTCTGTATTGTGTATTATTACAGTGTTTGTTTTTTTAGAGCGGTTCTGTGCTCCATCTCATGCTCAGAGTAACAGAAGTGCTCCGAGTTCGGTTCTGTTTGCTTATGTGCGCTGAGCACGCTTTATTTAAAGTGCTCCAGATTCAATTTAATTTAACTTTTGCATAATTCCAAAGTTGCACATTATACAGATGTTGTGAACTCTGCTACAACCAGAACACTTAAGGTGTTCCTGCGTTTCCCGACAAAATAAAAGATTGATTATATGATAAAATAAAACTTCATTATATTACTATTGTATAATAATAATAACTAATATTATATTTTTATTAATATAATATTCAAGTTGACGGGGTTCCAAAAAATAATGATGATCACAAAGTGGACAAAAACAGGTGCACAGTGGACAGATACATTGTGAATATGAAGAAAACAGTTTTTCTTTCTCTTTGTTTCACTGTTTTATTTATTAATTTGTTTATTTTTGGCTGTAGTGAAAAATGTCTTTTTTAGTTTTTAGTCTTTTTATTGGCAGTACGACATGGGCAAAACATCTTGGTCATAATAATTAATAATTTACATTATTTTGGTCAAAAGGCTACTATACCAAAGTTATTTTAGGATTTACGAATTTCAATTTTTATAACAAAATTCCTTAAAATTAAATTGCGTAATCTTTAACAAAAAAGATTTGTTTGTAATGAACCATAATGAATTTAATCTTGTTAAAAATGACATTTTGTTATGAAATTGAAATGCGCAAATCTTAAAAATAGGCTAAAATATTTTTTTGGAGTGTAGTTTTTTTGTTTATCAAATCGCAGTTCACATCGCAATCAGAATATTTTTCAAAATAATCGCAATATACAGTCCAGATTGGTGCAGCCCTAAATACATAATTAGTCAAATTTAATGATGTTAATATATTTGTGTTGGACTAATGAAGTTCCTTTGTTGTGTGACTGTGTTGAATTTCTTTGAATTGCAATTCAGTAAAAAAAAAAATTATTTTTCTATTATTCAAATTCCAGTTCTAGATTTTGTATTGAAAGGAAGCCAATTCTTAAATGATGAATTTTTGCCCTGAAAACTGAATCGGTGAGGTTTCTCAAGCTGTTTTTCTCTGTATTTTTGTTATGTTTTCAGGTGTGTGAACAGGGATGTGCAGCGCTATGTGTGCTCGCTCTACGTAAACCCAATAACTGTACAGTCATTATGGAGTGTGGCGGAGCGCTGGCAACACTGCAGGCCATGAAGAATCATCCAGCTGAAGTCAATGTGCAGGTAACACTATATGATTCCTCACTTTTTATTAAAAGGGTCATATCATACATGATTATAATATTTTATATTTTGCTAGTAAAGTTTTCTGGGGCAAGTTTGATTTAAAGTGTCAGTTTTTGCAGTTTATGTCATTATGCTTGCAATCAAACCTGACCATGGTGTTACAAAGAGAAGACACAGAATATGATTTTTTCCTACCAATAATTCATTTGAAGTAAATGCATAATAATGTAAAGAAAATGAACATCAAGAAACAGAAATGAACTGCAAAATTGTAGAGCTCTGTCATAATTTAATTAATTAATTTGTTTGTTTATTTAATAGGGACAATGCACGTTAATGAACATCGGTATAAAAGTACAAGATGTAAACATGCCGGATTTTAGCAACATTGCTAATTTACATCCGTAGTCCCTAGGCAGGTAACAAAAACAAAGACATTACAAGTGATCGTATACAGATACAAATATACAATACATAAGTGACAGTATACAGTTACAGATACACCATACTCAAGTAGAAAAGGGCAAAATACATTCTACAACATGCCATGTTAAAAGTAATCACAGATCTGGTTTGCCTTAAACCCTTGTTTGAAATGGGTCATGGGAGATGAATTTGATATGTAAAGTGGTAAAAAGTAAAATACACAAGTAGAGAGAGGCAATATACATGGTGCAGCATGCCGAGTTAAAAGTGATCACAAATCTGGTTTACCTTGAATCTTAAAAGTGGAATATGTAGAGCACTCCCTTATTGCAAGTGGTAGGCTGTTTCCAATATTTACTTTACCCTTTACTGACAGCACTGTTTGTCCAAATGTGATGCGCCTATGTGGCACCTCACAGTCCCCTCTAGTGATGGCCCTGGTGCCAATGCCACTGTTTGCCCTCTGTTTAATGAATTCATTTAAAGGGGGTGTGGCAAGCCCCACCTTTAAATGACCATTTAAACTGGCACTTACAATTAAACAGCCCTTTTTTGGCTGCTGTGCCTTTCAGACTTTCTGTAAACACCCTCTTTGCTTTGTTGCAGTCACAAAGGGGTTGCAGGTTTGCTTTCAGGTTCAATAGAGTCTTTGTAAAGCTGCTTTACAACGTGACAGATTTATAGAACAATCTGTGCTGAAATGTGCTGTTTAAACTGTTCAGACTGAAATGATCAGGGATCTTGTTCAAAATAAACTTACGTTGTGATTCTTCAGAAGGATCTGCAGAGTGGCAGGTGCTACACACAGACACAAGCAGCAGAAGATTTCACACACTTTACCACATTTGACTCTTGTCATTAGTTATTCTGCTATTTAGGAATAATAGTATCTGTCTTATTTCCTCATTATTACCTCACTGTGACTGGATGGGTGAGTTCCTGAAAACCAAATAACCAGTTTTGCAAGTTACAGTATGTTTACATAGTACATAAAACACTCAATTGGACTCTTCCTTTAGAAAACAAATTAAAACTACTAAACAATTCTACTACCTGCTTTTTTGTTTTGGTATTCAGTCTACCTAAATAAAATTTAAATGGTTTCTTTTATCAGATCAGTAGAAGACTTGGCTTGACTTTTCCTCCATTTGCCATCTGAATATAAAACAAATAATAAAAAATAAATAAATAAAAAAATGGGCTTGATTCGATAAATCTAAGGGGTCGTAAAAAAAAAAAAAAAAGCTACACCTTTGGTATCTGCGGTTAAAATTGGCCGATAATTGAAAACGAATGGAAAAAAACCAAAAACAGAGCAATTTTCTTTTTATCTGTCAAATACAATCAATAAATCAGCCACGATGCAGAAAAAACAGACAGAAATTACAGGGTGAGACTCTAAAACATCCTCAGTGCAAAAAATACACACCCACTCACATACAAACACATTTACACACACACAAACACACTTATACACACACAAACGCACTTACACACACACTAAGACATTAAGGTGAGATGATAAAATGCACAGAACAAGGGCATTAATAAGTGGAGCTCTACAGCTGTGTTTTTGTCATTGTTGGCATTACAAGTCATATGTTATTTTCCAGCTGATGACAGCACTCTGACATACTCACACGTTTGCAAAATACATTTTAACTATAGATAGTTTGAAATTGCAAAATGTTTACTTTGATTCTTCTGTTTTATACTCTAATTGATTTATTTAAATTTGCAGTTCATTTCTGTTTCTTGATTAGGGGTGTGCAGCGAAGCCATTATCTGTATCTGTAACTGTTACTATCACAAAATTATCTGTATCTGTTTCTGTATTCTGATAGAACCGGATGTGGGCGTGGCTTAAACCGGAAGTGTCTCAAACCGTATTTTAAAATGTAACTCTCTTACGTTTATAGTTTCTGTATATAAAATATGCTCAGATAGGCCTTTTTAAATATTATTATTATTGTTATTATTATTATTATTATTAATAATAATATTAATAATAATAATTATTATTAATTGTAATATTATATTATATATTATTATTATTATTGTATATATTATATTATTGATATAATATTTACTTTTTCTCACCAGATGAAGCTGAATATGTAGGCTACATTAACTGTGGAATGTGTCTCCTGGTATTTCTGACATTAATATCTGCTGAAACAGAATTTTTCTTTATGTCAGTGTTCCGAATATTTTTTCTATTATTCGGATGAATTCATTATTCGTTTTGAAGTCATTATTCATGCCTTTCTGAATAAGGTATTCGGCTTCGGGGCACATCCCTATTCTTGATGTAAATTTGTATGACATTTTTATGCCTTTATTTTGAGTTATTAAAATTTTTAAGTTTGAAATAAATTATTGGTAGAAAAATGATTATTCTGTGTCTTCTCTTTGTAACACCATGGTCAGGTTTGATTGCAAGCTTAATGACATAAACTGCAAAAATCACTTCAAATCCATTTTTAAATGCTAAACTTTAACAAATAATAGTTTGATAATGTCTAAATGTATATCCAAATGCATATCTTATGATAAAATATCAAATTAGGTTACAACAATTCATCAGACTACACAGTATGTGTCTACAGTCATCTACTGGCTGTTACTGGCATGACATGGTGTTCAAGTCATGTTATTTATATTTTGTTCACCAGATTGCAGCAATCTGCCTCCAATTTATGTCACATTCTCATATTTTCTTCATGTTTCAACTTATAGAAGTGTAGATTCTGAATTGTATTGTATTTTTTCAAACATTTGCTTATTTGTATATGCAAATTAATGGTAAAATTTAGACGTTTACATGTAAATAAGATAAAAATAGCATAAAATCCCAAAAGAAATGTATAATTGTATTGGCCTTACTTCAGGGAAGAAGAAATGGTATCATTGTCATCATAAAAAAAAGGGTTACATCATCTGACCCTTCCGGTCAAAAATGACCGCGAATACCAAAGGAAGGTGCCATTTTTAAATACCACAGGAGGGTTAATGAAGTTCTATTCAGTGTTGACTCAAACTCTATTTTTTGCTGTTTCAGAAACAGTCGTGCATGCTGTTGAGAAACCTGGTCGCTCACACACGTGACTTCACTCAGCCGATACTGGAAATGGGAGCGGAAGCACTGATATCCCAGGCTCTGACCGCTCACAGGGACTGTGGCGATGTGGGACGGGCCGCCCTACGAGATCTCGGCTGCCATGTTGAACTGCGAGAACTCTGGACAGGCAAGAAGGGAAGCCTGAGTCACTGAATGAACTGTGATGCCAAATTTCTGCTTCATTCAATCATTCACTATTGAATCATGTGACAGCATGTCTTAACAGTGGAGGTCATACTAAATGTATGCAATTAAACATCCTTTTTAGTGGTATTGAAGTACATCTGCGGTCTGACTTTAAGTTATAGTGTAAATATATTTAATTATTATTATTTCTTTTTGTCAAAGTTTTGTTGCCCCTATTTATGGTTATTAGAGTTGTTTCTACAACAGAATTGAAACTGTGTTGGAATATCTTGTTTTGGAAGAATCAAGTGTACTTAATTCAGATTTGCATTGTGAATTATCACACTGTGGCCCATTGGCTTAATTTAAAGACCATGAGCCTGGCTGTTGGTCAAATGTGTATTCACTGGAGTGCATTGAAAGTTTATTTGTATTTTCTTTTTACATTCCAAAGTGTTTTAATTATGTTGAACATGAGATATTCATGCATACTGAGACAAGATAATATTAGCTCTGTTTAAACCTTGCCTGCAATAGAACATATGTACTGTATTGGTGCAAAACAGTACCCTGGTATTAACATAGTACATTATCCAAAACCCCATGGTTCTACCATGCTACTTGATACTTATTTTTTCAGTACTTCCAAAAAGGAAAAGTTCTGTATCGTATAAAATGGTAATACTATGGTACCATATTCATATACCATGTTGTTTAGCCTACATGATGCTACATATAATTGCATGGGTTTACCATCTGAAAATGGTCTCATTTCAATATCCAAAAAAACCATGGTACTTCCTTATAAGTGGGGTAACTAGTCAAATAGTAATACCATGGTACTTTACAATTGTAAAGCTCTGTAATTGGAATTTTTACTAGTAAAATTCAATTTTAGAGCTCTCTAATGACATTTTTACTATTAAGAATGTAATTGCAGAGCTCTGTGATTCAATTACAGAGCTGTGCAATTAACCATATCTTTAATTATATTTTACTAGTAAAAATTAAATTGTAGTGCTCTGTCACTGGAATACTTAGTAATAAAAATCAAATTAGAGAGCTCTCTAATTGGAATATTTAATAATAAAAAATGAATTGTACAGCTCTCTAATTGAAATTCTTACTAGTAAAAATTTAATTGTAGAGTTCTGTAATTATAAATGAATGGGAGTCAATGAAAACATGACAAGTAAATGTTCAATTGTAAAGCTCTGTAATTTGAATTTTTACTAGTAAAATGCAATCGTAGAGCTCTCTAATGGCATTTTTACTATTATGAATGTATTTGCAGAGCTCTGTGATTCAATTACAGAGCTGTGTAATTAACCATATCTTTAATTATATTTTACTAGTAAAAATTAAATCGTAGATCTCTGTCACTGGAATACTTACTAGTAAAAATCTAATTAGAGAGCTCTCTAATTGGAATTTTTACAAGTAAAAATTCAGTTGTAGAGCTCTCTAAGTGGAGTTATTACTAGTAAAAATGCAATTACTGAGTTATCTTATTGGAATTCTTACTAGTAAAAATTTAATTGTAGAGTTCTGTAATTAAAAATGAATGGGAGTCAATGGAAACATATGACAAATAAATATTCAATTGTAGAGCTCTGTAATTGGAATATTAATGGGTAAAAATGCAGTTTTAGAGCTCTCTAATTGGAAATCTTACTAGTAAAAATGCAGTTTTAGAGCTGTATAATTAAATTTTTAATTGTAAAAATGCAATTATGATGAGTAACGCTGGGAACATTAAAAGATAATTTGGCCTTCTTGTGTCACTCTGCAATCTCTACAAATATTTTCAACTGATATCAACGTTTCATGTCCATTTATTTATTTATTTGGCAAGTATTCTTGTAATAAGCTGGATAATGAGTCGTTTTCGCTCAATAAACACTAGAACTCCGACGCAAACTGAAGGGTTGTTATCGCAAAATCGGGTGATCAGGACATAATAAATACAGCTTAAAAAAGGAATGATTAGGACAGATGAAATGTGTTGCCAATAAATAGACAGTTACAATAATATTTGATTTGTCTATATCAATAATATATGTTTGGAATACATTAAATGTGCACATCGACCCCTTAAGATTGAAATCATAGAATCGACTGTGCTCAAAAGACCACGGTACTAAGGTGAAATAAAGAGTTAGAACCATAATATTTAAAACTTGAACATAAATGCTTTCTTTTCCCCAACTTGAGATCCCACCCTCTCTACTGTTTACTCCCTTTGACGCCCCCCGCGCGAGCCTATCCACTTTAAGCTCGCTCCCGCGCTAGACTACAAGTCCCATGATGCACCTGAACTCGCCCTTCAACGCCCGCGTGCGCGTGTGACAGCAGTCGCGAGACAGAGTGAAATGTGCAAGTTTACCAGTTCAAAGTCACAGCAGCAGACGTGAAAGTGACACGAAAGGTCTTTAAACAGCTCTCTCCGGCAACATGAAGCCCTGCAGTCGCGGGTGCAGTGTGATTTGAGCGGGTTTTGGTGAGGAAGTGGATAGTGACTGACTGCTGTTTATGTAAGTGGATGGTGACTGTACTTTATCAGTCCGTATTTGTGTGCGTATGAGGTTAGCAGACAAACTTCAGGGGAATGTTTCGTCAAACTGCGATCAGAGCCCGATAAAGTCGGCGTGTTTCCTCCTGAATTCGAGTAGAGACCTACAACAGGTGCGGTCAGAGAATAAGGTAAGCCAAAAGCTTCATTTTAATACCACATAACAGTTGTTGTGCTAACAGGCTAAAGCTAAAAAACTTCTAGATAAACAGTGGAAGTTCTCATTGTGTTCTGTTGTTGGTGTTGACTAGTCTTGTACATTTGATGTCTGCATGATCAGATGTAGTTGCAACATCATGGCTTAAGGGTCTGTTGACTTTGCAGAACATTGTACTAGAATCTTGACATCGTTTTAGTGATGTAATCTTTAACTTGAGCAATTCTAAATGCACTTTATGTCTTCTTACAACTTAAAAAGACAGAAAATGGACATCTACCATACTACTTTTGCTATGTCTGCAGTATAGTATGCATACTTTATGTAGTATGCAAATGAACATGCTATTTTTAAAAATAGAATACAGCATTTAATGTATGCTGCGCAGTATACAGTGTACTAGTATTCCATTTCAAGTCAGCTGTAGTGACATTTCTAGTCTCTCTTGCTATGTGAATTATTTAGTGTTGAATTTCTGTGGTTTTCCCAGGCCAAACAGTCTAGACGAATACATTGTGCATTGTAAACATTATGTGTGATGTCACCACTCTTTTAAAGCAATGCATATAATGTGTTTGCATATACAGCTGAAGTCAGAAGTTTACACTCACTTAGTATGAAGTCACTCCACAGATTTAATATTAGCAAACTATAGTTTTGGCAAGTCATTTAGGACAACTACTTTGTGCATAACATGAGTAATTGTTTACAGACAGATTGTTTCACTTTTAATTGACTATATCACAATTCCAGTGGGTCAGAAGTTTACATACACCAAGTTAACTGTGCCTTTAAGCAGCTTGGAAAATTCCAGAAAATGATGTCACGCCTTTAGGCTGTTAACCAATTAGCTTCTGATAGGAGTTGTACTGAATTGGAGGCGTACCTGTGGATGTATTTTAAGGCCTACCTTCAAACTCAGTGCCTCTTTGCTTTACATCATGGGAAAATCAAAAGAAATCAGCCAAGACCTCAGAAAAATAATTGTGGACCTCCACAAGTCTGATTCATCCTTGGGAGCAATTTCCAAATGCCTGAAGGTACCATGTTCATCTGTACAAACAATAGTACGCAAGTATAAACACCATGGGACCACGCAGCCATCATACCGCTCAGGAAGGAGATGCATTCTGTCTCCTAGAGATGAACGTAGTTTGGTGTGTAAATCAATCCCAGAACAACAGCAAAGGACCTTGTGAAGATGCTGGAGGAAACAGGTAGACAAGTATCTATATCCACAGTAAAACGAGTCCTATATCGACATAACCTGAAAGGCTGTTCAGCAAGGAAGAAGCCACTGCTCCAAAACCACCATAAAAAAGCCAGACTACAGTTTGCAAGTGCACATGGGGACAAAGATCTTACTTTTTGGAGAAATGTCCTCTGGCCTGATGAAACAAAAATTGAACTGTTTGGCCATAATGACCATCGTTATGTTTGGAGGAAAAAGGGTGAGGCTTGCAAGCCGAAGAACACCATTCCAACCGTGAAGCATGGGGGTGACAGCATCATGTTGTGGGGGTGCTTTGCTGCAGGAGGGACTGGTGCACTTCACAAAATAGATGACATCATGAGGAAGGAAAATTATGTAGATATATTGAAGCAACATCTCAAGACATCAGCCAGGAAGTTAAAGCTCGGTCACAAATGGGTCTTCCAAATGGACAGTGACCCCAAGCATACCTCCAAAGTTGTGGTAAAATGTCTTAAGGACAACAAAGTCAAGGTATTGGAGTGGCCATCACAAAGCCCTGACCTCAATCCGATAGAAAATTTGTGGGCAGAACTGAAAAAGCATGTGCGAACAAGGAGGCCTACAAACCTGACTCACTTGGGTATCCTTGTGGAAGGATACCCAAAACATTTGACCCAAGTTAAACAATTTAAAGGCAATGCTACCAAATACTAACAAAGTGTATGTAAACTTCTGACCCACTGGGAATGTGTTGAAAGAAATAAAAGCTGAAATAAATCATTCTCTCTCCTATTATTCTGACATTTCACATTCTTAAAATAAAGTAGTGATCCTAACTGACCTAAGACAGGGAATATTTTCTACGATTAAATGTCAGGAACTGTGAAAAACTGAGTTTAAATGTATTTGGCTAAGGTGTATGTAAACTTCTGACTTCAATGTTGTTGTTATTTTTTAATTTTTTTGGGGTTATCTGTTCTGATCCTTGGATATATCACAAAAGACTTTCAGTGGAACTGTCATCTGATCCACAAGGAACATAAAAGAGACTGTGGGAGACTGAAGGGGGGTATTGGACAGTGTCCAATTCGGCACAGACCCTGCTCTCCGTTGCCGTGGCAATCTAATCATCAACTTTTATAAGTACTTTATTAATAGATACATTGTGGCACTTTTAAAACATTGCTCTGTTTGTTTGAGAATCACGACCAGCCCAAAATGCAGCAATGGATCCAGAAGTAAGAATCCTGTTCATTTTTTCCAAAGTGGAATTGTTATTAACCAAAACATCAAAACATTTAAAGACTGACCTACCGTGAGCTCCGAGGTTGTTAATCGATGGTATATGCTTCTATTCAGGCCATACGGTGGCAAGAAAAAGAATGTGAACCCTTTGGAATAATGTGTATTTATGTATACATTTGTCTTACAATCTGTTTTGATCTTCATCTAAGTTACAATGATAAACACAATCTGTTTGAACTAATAACACACAAATTACTGTATCCAAGAAATACTCAATCCAGCCCGTCTGGCACCAACAATCACCCATGTGATTATCTAATCAGCCAATCGTGTGGCAGCAGTGCAGTGCATAAAATCAGGCAGATACGGGTCAGGAACTTCAGTTAATGTTCACATCAACCATCAGAATGGGGAAAAAATATGATCTGGACCATGGCATGATTGTTGGTGCCATTCAACACTCTCAATAAACAGAAACTTCTTCAAATAATAAAGTTCTCGAAACTCAGTGATGCACATGAGGCACGTCAACGCTGCACACTCGTGTCGTTCTCTCTCTGTCTTGTCTGGCATGTTTGGCTGCTTTTAAGGGCTCTCTCTGCCATCACTGTAATGAGAAACAGCTGTTAGAAATTATGCCAACCAGCTTGATGAGCCACACCACACCCTCTCTTCCGCAAACAGACACACGACCACGCCCCCATCACCACACACACCTAATTGAACTAGATGGAGTTTGTGTTTATGAACCACTCTGAAACCACATGTGTAATACAATGATCCCGTTGTATTTAAGACAGCACTAAACACTACAGACAAAACAGACGTGCACATAGGCGCAGCACAGTGGGCAGGGTGTTGAGACTATTTACTTATTTAATTAATTTGCAGCCCTCGCAGTTTGAAAATCGCAATGGGTCATATTGCGATTTCGATTATATTTTGGTTAATCGTTCAGCCCAGACCACAGTACTCAAAGAGCACACCACAGAATGCTCAATGAGGTAAAGAAGAACCCAAGAGTGACAGCTAAAGACTTGAAGGAATCATTGGAACAGGTTAACATCTCTGTTCATGAGTCTACTACATGGAAATCATTAAACGGGCATGGTGTTCATGGCAGGACACCACGAAGAAAGCTGCTGCTTTCCAACAAAAAAACATTGCTGCGCACCTTGACACTCCACAACGCTACTGGGAAAATATTTTGTGGACTGATGAAATTAAGGTTGAATTGTTTGAAGAACGCACAGCACTACAGATGGCGTAAAAAGGGCACCACGTACTAACATGAAAACATCATCCCAACGGTGAAGTGTGGTGGAGGGAGCATCATGATTTGGGGCTGCTTCGATGCATGGACTGCTTGACATGATCAAGTTTATCGTGATATCCTACATGATAGGGCTGTCAATTGAGCAGAAAAACAACATTTGAATTTTTACCTTAAATATGATTGTCAGCTGATTTTTAAATTGATGTTGTTTCCTTAGTCCACAAGAGGGCGCAAAAAATACATAAACCATTCAGCACCTTCATATTATTGCAAAGAACATTCCTGGCTGTTAAAAAAAAAGAGCATTTAATTTTTTTTCCAGCAGCACTGTGAATGTTTAATGGGATGTGTTCAGTAAAGACATGAAAGATTATAATTGGTTGTGTGTTGTTCGCTTGAACACATTGTGTTTGTCTATACTTGTGACTTTGATGAAGATTAGATCACTTTTTATAACCAGTTAATGCAGAAAACCAGCTAATTCCAAAGGGTTCACATACTTTTTCTTGCCACTGTAAGTCTGCATTATTTCAGCTTTATTTAAAAAAAAAAAAGTGTTTAATAGCGGAATACCTATTGAAGAACTACACTACACATGATCATGAAAAGAAGGACCCACCAATCAGAATTGCAGCAAACAAAGCGCACCAAAAGAGCTCAGCAGTGACCGCCCACTCTCAAACTACTTGTATATTTGTATATGTCAATATTGTGCTATATAGTTTCAATATAGCCTGCTGCTTCTATCCTTAGAATGAACAACGTTAAATCAGTTTTTGTACATTTTTCCACCTTTTTTATTTGATTACGTCATTCACAATGCTTCATGGGGATTGTAGTTCATTCCCTCATTAAAGACGTTAAGTACAAAGTCTTTGTCTTTTTGTCTGATTTTCAAACACTTTTTTTGCTTATTGCGATACACCTTGGAGCTGGATGGTTTGGCTCATGGCTTACAGCTCTATTATTGAGGATTTTATTAAATCCCTATGGAAAAAACAAATGAATATGAAAAATACTTCCCAAGGTGGCTGAAAAAGTGATCAGGCACTGTTGGGCTCTATAACAACACTGGCTCAACCAATGCTCTGAGTGCGGGGTGAGACTTTCTGTTGGTAAATAACAGGCATTATTTTTGAAATTCCACCCTTTAAGTTTATTTTTATTAAATTACTCTGTGTCTAACTAAACATTGCTCAACAGTACTCTGATGTTTCTCATCTCAGCAAGAGCTCCGCTTTAGTGAATGTGTCACATGTAAGCAAGTGGAGCCATGCATCATTTTAAGTTTGTGCCTCTACAGGAGTTTAACGGGCCTGAAGTGTTGTACTGTTGCACTGAATGTGTGTCAGTGAAGGACCTTTCACCCAGAGAGTCTCTCTTTCCAGCTCACCTTTACCCTCCTGCGGTCACACTGAGAATAGAGCTACAAATCCAACCTGGTCTCAGAGAATCACGTTACTAGAACATGGTTCGTTCTATGTATCGTGGCAGTTTCCTGGTGAAATTTTCATTAGAGGCGCTACAACAACAGTAACTTTTCTACAGTGCATGATAATTAATTTTAAAATATCACTTGTTGATGTATGTAATCTTAAATGTTGAATTAAGTAAATTAAAAGAATGACAGATTCTTAATTCTGTCATTTACTCAACTTCATGTTGTTTCAAACCTTTATACTGTAATCTTTGCACACATATAGTTAATATGTCTGTCAGGCTCTTTTTTTTTTTTTTTTTTTTATTTTATTGTTTTTTGGGTGTAATATTTCTTGAAAATGATATCTGTATAATTATAAATCATGTGTCACAACCAAAGCTGCGATTGGTCCATTTAAGTGTTTTCAGTTAGTTTATAGTTAATCGATTAGCCTGCTAAGCTAGTGTACCCTACGTTAGTAACTACATGTTATTAAAGCCTTTATAGAATTTTGTATGGGAATTTAGATATCGTAAAACCATATATATCGCACCTTTGGCAGCGATTACAGCCTAAAGTCTTTTTGAGCTTTGCACACCAGGATTTGGAGATTTTCTGCCATTCTTCTCTGCAGATCCTCTCAAGCTCTGTCAGGTTGGATGGGGACCGTCGGTGGACAGATATTTTCAGGTGTCTCCAGAGATGTTCGATTGGGTTCAAGTCTGGGTTCTGGCTGGGCCACTCAAGGACATTCACAGAGTTGTCCCGCTCTTGCGTTGTCTTGGCTGTGTGTTTAGGGTCATTGTCCTGTTGGAAAATGAACCTTCGCCCCAGTCTGAGGTCCAGAGTGCTCTGGAGGAGGTTTTCATCAAGGATGTCTCTGTACATTGCTGCATTCATCTTTCCCTCGATCCTGACTAGTCTCCCAGTTCCTGCTGCTGAAAAACATCCCCACAGCATGATGCTACCACCACCATGATTCACCGTTGGGATGGTATTGCGCAGGTGATGAGCGGTGCCTGGTTTCCTCCAGACATGACGTTTGGAATTGAGACCAAACAGTTCAATCTTCGTTTCATCAGACCGGAGAATCTTGTTTCTCACAGTCTGAGAGTCCTTTAGGTGCTTTTTTATGTGTCTTGCACTGAGGAGAGGCTTCCGTCTGGACACTCTGCCGTAAAGCCCAGATCGGTGGAGTGTTGCAGTGATGGTTGTCCTTCTGCAAGTTTCTCACATCTCCACACATGATCTCTGAAGCTCAACCAGAGTGACCATCGGGTTCTTGGTCACCTCTCTTACCAAGGCCCTTCTCCCCCGATTGCTCAGTTTGGCAGGGCGGCCAGCTCTAGGAAAAGTCCTGGTTGTTCCAAACTTCTTCAATTTAAGAATTATGGAGGCCACTGTGCTCTTGGGAACCTTCAATGCAGCCAAAATGTTTTGTAGCCTTCCCCAGATCTGTGCCTCAACACAATCCTGTCTCTGAGCTCTGCAGGCAGTTCCTTTGACCTCATGACTTGGTTTTTGCTCTGATATGCATTTTCAGCTGTGAAATCTTAGAAAGTGTGGCTTTCCAAATCATGTACAAAGTGTAGAAACATCTCAAAGATGATCCAGAGGAACGGGATGCACCTGAACTAAATTTCAAGTGTCATAGCAAAGGGTCTGAATACTTATGTCAATGTGATATATATATATTCTTTTTAATAAACTTGCAAAGTCTGTTTTTTTTTCTTTGTCATTATGGGGTATGGAGTGTAGATTGTTGTGAAAAAATAATTTAAAGCATTTTAGCATAAGGCTGCAACATAAAATGTGAAGAAAAAAAAATGAAGGGGTCTGAATACTTTCTGAATGCACTGTATATAGTGTGTGTGTGTGTGTGTGTATATATTACAGATATAGTTATGGTTGGCACTATTCGGTTCAATATACGATATGAGGTTCATGATTCAGTACAATCTGGATTCGATATAAAAACTCTTGAATGACAAAATTTTACAGAAATTGTTTATTTTCTGAAACATTGAGCAAAATGCTCATTATAATTTCTCATCAAAATAAAGTTCTTTAATACATGAAATAAATGCTCAAAGTTTAAATAATAAGAGTTTCTCTATAAGAAAAGATCACAAACAAATAAGCTTTCATAAATAGTGGGCTACATTCAGACTGATCAGGTGCAGAACAAGCAATAGAACTGAACAAAACCTGTTCTGAAAAAGTATGTGAAAGTGAATATTTATATTTTAATCATTTGTTTGTCATCATTATTATTAGCTAAATTTAACTTTATAAAAATATACATATATATTAATTAACATTATATCATGAAATTGTATATATAATAATGATATGAGCTATCACTGTTTGAAATAATGTGTATAATTTACAAGTAATAACACTGAGTTTACATTCATTTGCATAAGAAACACTAAAAAGGTTACTGTCACTTTAAGAGTTCAACGAGCGACTCGCAGTGTTCCGGTTCAGCGAACATCAACGAGAATCTCTCGCACATCCGTGCTGCGCGAGAGTAAAATGAATATTTTAACTTTTTTTTTTTATCTGACTGTAAAGAACAGAAAAAATATTAAGACACATTATTCAATGAAAGTGGAGTCGCCTCATCTTTGATGGACACACATTACATGGAGGAAACGATCCGCTTTAATCTCAAGCACTTTTCATTAAAACAAGGCGATTTTCCAGGTATTCCAGTATTTACATTTCTAAAAGCAGTTTAAGGATCTTGTGTGAACCCTGTAAACAGTGTAGAAAAAAGCGCAGTGGGGGTGAAATCAAGCGAGAGAGAGATTATGATGTATGACGGGTCACTTCATTTATGATCACATGGGCAGAAAACAGTGTTCCAGATTTTGAAATATTGAGTTATGCCACGCTATGGTCTATAATTGTATTTATTTTTTGGTTCACAATAGGGGTAGGTAAAAATATTGAATTTCCGATGCATCACGTTCTTCATTTGAACGATATCTATGTCGATTCTTAAATCCTAAGATTGATTCAAGTAAAGCACATGCAGCTAAATTTGTGCTCTCGGGCCGCTGAAACTGCCGTCCGGCACTTGATACGCTTTAACGCATTTGCTCGGTGCAGATGAAGCCTGTTTTTCACGTAAGTGTATACGTGAAATAACTTCATACAAGATGCATATTTGAGTTCACGTTGTGGATCTTGGGATATTTCAGACCTTTTGTCTTATTTTTTTTATTTGAAATTAAGTCAATTAGTTTGTATATGAATTAGGGCTATCTTTAGAATATATTCAAGAAGCTAAATAAAGTAGTATGTATTTGTCAGCCTGTTCATATCTCGCCTGTCCAGACCATGAATAATTCCACATTTGTGCTATTATTAGAACTCGATCTGTTATTTGATCCAGGCCATTCTGTGAGACTGGATTTCTGTCGACACGTCATATTTCTCTGACCTGAGTGTGCAAGTCAATTGGATTTTCTTGCATTGATTTTCATTTTTCTCAGAGCTGTTGGTTTAACACAGGATCCCTCGAGAGATTAATTCAGTATTTATCATTAATGTTGAAGCTGTCTTGAAATGGAAATGCTCTGATAATGGTAATATTTGACATATAATCCTACAGAGGTGAAATTGGCCTGACATGATGAACAGTCCTTTGTTTAGATCTCTCAAAAACAAGTCCAGGTCACATTTCATTCCAAAATCAATAGAACGAATAATATGTTTTGCATAAACAAAATGAGGCTGTTTTTAAGGGCCTAAACTGTATTTTCATGACAATTAAGCACATTTTACTTCCAAATTATTATTCAAATAAGTCTAACATTTAAATCGGCATAAAGGCATTACAACAAAATGTACTTAATTGACATAAAAATGATGCTACAAATTAAAACGTCTAAATTTGCCTAAAATATGCTTCATTTTCTTCAAGAAAAGTATACTTTATTCTTTCTTTCTTTATTATTTGGGATGAAAAATGACCCCGTCAGTTTTTTATAATGTCAGCCAATGAGATTTCAGGTAGTTTAATAAATCAGCGTTGTCTTATTAGTGTTATGTACTAATGTTTACTTTCTTGTGTCTTGCTAGGTGTGTGTTTTTGTGTCCAGCCAGCGAGCCCTCCTGTGTGCTGGTGTGTATGAATGGGTGAGGTTGGCATGGGTAATGCAGTTCAGGGACGCCAGGGGGCGCTCACACAGGGCGAGGTGCTGCCACGCCCCTCCTCCAGCCAGTCAGAGGTAAGAATACTCTCTTCTAAACCTGATCATAGCAGAGAAAAAGTTGCACTGTTTAGTTCCAGTGAATATTACACTTAAAAATGAAATTTTGTAATCATTTACTCACCTTCGTGTCATTCCAGATGTTTATGACTATATTCTGCAAAACACAAAAAAAGTCAATGCAAGTGAATTGTGGCCAGAACTTTGACACTCCAAAAAGCACATAAAGGCAGCATAAAAGTAATCCATAAAACTCCAGTGGTTTAATCCATGTCTTCAGAAGTGATATGATAGATGTGGGTGAGAAACAGATCAATATTTAAGTCATTTTTTTACTATAAATTTTCCTCCCTGCCAAGTAGGTGGCGATATGCACGAAGAATGCAAATCGCCAAAAACAAAAGAAGAAGAATGAAAATTTAAGTGGAGATTTATAGTAAAAAAGGATTTAAATATTGATCTTTTTCTCACCCACACCTTTCATATTATCTCTGAAGACATGGATTAAACCACTAGAGTCTTATGGATTACTTTTATGCTGCATTTATGTGCTTTTGGAGCTTCAGAGCTGTCAGCACCATTCACTTGCATTGTATGGACCAACAGAGCTGAGATATTCTTCTAAAAATCTTCATTTGTGTTCAGCAGAAGAAAGAAAGTTATACACATCTACGCAGTTTATATGTCATGGACCAGATCTTCAATCGAAAGAATGAAGCTTAATGAATTTCAGTCATTCTGATCCAATGAAATCTAAAAGATTAAAAAACTAAAAATTGTGGATTAAAATCCCATTACTTTGTTCACACAGGACATCTGAACACGCAAAAGAAATGTAGACTATTTTCATAAAATTTTATTGGTTTTAATTTAGTTACACCTGTGGTGTTCCCTGGTCAAAATGACCCACCATTGGAAATGAATGGTAAGGTTTATAAAAAAAAAAAAAGAGCGAGGAAAAATTGAGCATTCAGGAGCATGCCCATCCATTAGATGGGCACATATGTGCATGTGTGTTTGCAGACACACACATGCATGAACGCACACACACACACACATAATGTGTGTAGAGCGCCCTCTTTGTGCATCGGCTTTCCATGTACACTCTGAGGAATATTTCAAGATCTACTCATCATATTATGTTGTGTTTGAGGTCATTTGAATTGGGATCATCTCCTGTTACGAATTAAAAAGCATGGGGAGCTGGGTACCTCAGCGAGTAAAGATGCTGACTACCACCCCTGGAATCGCGAGTTCGAATCCAGGGCGTGCTGAGTGACTCCAGTCAGGTCTCCTAAGCAACCAATTTGGCCCAGTTGCTAGGGGGGTAGAGTCACATGGGGTAACCTCCTCGTGGTCGCTATAATGTGGTTCTCGCTCTCGGTGGGGCGTGTGGCGAGTTGTGCGTGGGCATTATCTTAATAATACACTTTTTTTTTTTTCCTCTCCAATTTGGAATGCACAATTCCCAATGCGCTCCAAGTCCTCGTGGTGGCGTAGTGACAAATCTCAGTTGCCTCCACGTCTGAGACCGTCAATCCGCGCATCTTATCACGTGACTTGTTGAGCACGTTACCACGGAGATGTAGCGCGTGTGGAGGCTTCGCGCTATTGTCCGCGGCATCCACGCACAACTCACCACACACCCCACCGAGAGCGAGAACCACTAATCGCGACCACGAGGAGGTTACCCCATGTGACTCTACCCTCCCTAGCAACCGGGCCAATTTGGTTGCTTAGGAGACCTGGCTGGAGTCACTCAGCACAACTGTGAGTGTTTTATTAATAAAATACTGGCGGTTTAGAGCACACAGACAAAACACTGTAAAGAACTTTGTCTCACGTTTGAGAGCGACAGCGCGTCACGCTTCTAGGAGCACTATATATGTGCGTTCATCCATCCTTATGACTATACCGTGTGGATCTATAAGATATTTTTCAGAAGTGTCAATAAACCTTCTCTTCCGTACAGTTCATATTTTTGACTTATTTGCCCTGCAAACTCTTTGTAGGCTTTGGATTTTCTCAACAGTGTTATTTCAGGATGACCAGAGCAACATTTCAGATGCGATGATTGGCCCGCCGGTTAGTCCATTTAATGAACGAGTTTTTCAGTCACATGTAGGGTTGCCACATTTTAAAAAACGTTTTAAAATAAGGGGGGGGTCACGACCAATTTATTTATTTATTTTTTATTTATTTATTTTTTTCCCACCCAATTTGGAATGCCCAAATCCCAATGTGCTTTTAAGTCCTCATGATCACGTAGTGACTCGCCTCAATCCGAGTGGCGGAGGACGAATCCCAGCTGCTTCCGCACGTTGCCACGGAGACATGGCACGTGTGGAGGCTTCACGCCATCCACGCTCAACTCGCCACGCGCCCCATCGAGAATGAACCACATTATAGTGACCACGAGGAGGTTACCCCATGTGACTCTACCCTCCCTAGCAACTGGGCCAGTTTGGTTGCTTAGGAGACCTGGCTGGAGTCACTCAGCACACCCTGGGATTCGAACTAGCGAACTAGCGAACTAGCGAACTCCAGGGGTGGTAGCCAGCGTCTTTTACCACTGAGCTACCCAGGCCCCCGTTAATATATAATATAATTTGCCTCCTTTTATCTTATGTATACTATATTTTGGTTGGTTTATATGTATTTTCTTTTCCGTCCTTCACCCGTCCTTGTCTTTATGACTCAGTGATTGTATTCATACATTGTTTGATCTTATTGAACATTTATATTGAAATAAATCCAGTTTTATCACCATTTGTGGACGGTCCCTTACCCACCATAGGCACATTTTCCAACTTATATCAATGTTAAATTGGCAATCTGGAACGATTTCACCGTGACGCCATCTGACCAGCTTAAATACGGGACAAATCATGTCCCGTATTGATTCAATACGGGATACATAATTTTTTCTTTAACTACGGGACTATCCTGTATTTTATGGGACGGGTGGCAACCCTAGTCACATGACCGTTTTGATGTGCAACTTTATTCCTAACAAATTCAATAGGAGTTTATTCTGTAAGTGTGTTTCCATCATAGTTTATGTGCATTTCTTCTTATTGAATAAAAAATGTATCCACCAAGTGAGCATATACATTTTTTTTATTTTTTATGCACATTTTGGATACTTATTTGCATCTTGGTGTTTCCATCCAGCAGTTTTTATGCGATATCCCAAAATGCGCATTAAAATTTTTTGATGGAAACAGCTATTGACGTTGTGTCCTGATGCAGCAAGATTGAAGCGTGACTGAGATTTGAATACTATGGAGAGGAAGATTATAAATGAATAAATTAATAACTATTAATTTAAATAACAGTAATGACTGAACTTCCAAGGATAAGATAATGCTGTGAAAACATTAGCATGTGTGGATCTTGTGATCAGGGTAACTACATCTGTACCTTAATATCTACATAATCTTTTTCCCCCCTGTTGCTATAGTAGATATATTCATTTGTTGGGACGTTTAAACAAGTCTGGTCTGTAGCCACGTAACCTTTCAGCATGCTGGCACTTGAAGTTTGACACACACAACTCAACCTGATTTTCCTGCTTTAGTGGTGTTCATCAAATTGGTCAATCATTTTGGGCATTTGGGGTTTGGTTAAATGTCTCTGTGTGGAAACACAGATTAGAAATGCGAGTTTAAACCTGTTCTGCTTTACAAACTAAAGCCTGAAATGAAAGCTTGCATCATACCCAGAAACCAACGTTCAATATCTGCTCCAAGAGCATGCCTGGACATGTTTACACCGGTGCTAAATTAACATATCTTACTGATTAACACTGGACTTGTTTAACCTTTTTTTTTATTTTTTATCCTCAACAACGGTAAGTGTTTTCACAGAATTCAATGTAAAGTCTCTTTGTTGAGATTTAGTGGAAGAAATATTTGGCTGGTGATTAAGTTGTTTACTGCTCTGTTCATGAACCATAACTAATCTCAATGTATGGTCTCTGTGTGTGTGTGTGTGTGTGTGTGTGTAGGGTTTTAAACAGGGTCGTTCGGTGTTGAACTCTCTGCTCTCTGGGGCGTTTGCAGGGGCCGTGGCTAAAACAGCTGTTGCCCCTCTGGACCGAACCAAAATCATCTTCCAAGGCACAAATTCATTCTCTCATTAACTCACAGTGACTCACTTTACATGAATGTGTGACCTGTTTGATTGTTAGTTAAGTTCAGTAATAAAGTAAACCTTTTAGTTGTACAATGAATGACATGCAGTAATCCACAATAGTGGTAGATCATTGCTGAAAAGTTGGTTTTTATTAAAAACATATTTTAGCTTGAAACCCCCTCACAAACACTAAAAAAAATATCCCTTTCTTCTTCTAGTGTCGTCGAATAGATTCTCCGCTAAGGTGAATGTTTTTCTTTTTCTTTCTGTCTTTTGAATGTGAATAAGATTAGCTGTAACATGCCAGCAGTTTGCACATTAATTTTAAAGATGTCTGACTTTCAAAAGGTATTTTTGGTATTTTTTTTTACTCTTGTTTTCCAGTAAAAAATATCTCAACATCCTTAAAACCTCTTAAAATCTACGGACCTGCCAGCGGGGTGAGAAGCGTGCAAAAAGTTTACACTTAAATTGTAAAAGTCCCCGGATGCTTAAAGGGGTAGTTCACCCAAAAATGAAAATTCTCTCATCATTTACTCACCCTCATGCCATCCCAGGTGTATATGACTTCCTTTCTTCGACAGAACACATTTGGAGAAAAATATCTCTGCTCAGTAGGTCCTTATAATGGATGTGGATGGTAACTCGATTTTTGATGCTCCAAAAAGCACAGACAATCAGCATTAACGTCATCCATACGACTCCAGTGGTTAAATGAATGTCTTATAAAGAGATACGATCGCTTTTGGTGTGAAAGATCAATATTTAAGTGCTTTTTAACTATAAATCATTGCGTCTGTTAAGCAGCAGTATGTGCGTTCATGAGAGGGCTGAGGTCACGGGGTCTTTCCAGCGATGGCGTGGCAACGTTCAATTCGGCAGCAGATGCGTTCTACCACTGTTGGCATTGCCTGGCATTGCCTACATGTGCACCACCACATCATCTGAGCTCTCTGTCTCTTTGAGGCTTGTTGGTCCAGCCTCCTCCATCTCCCTGTGCTCCTGATCACATCATGTTCAAATGAGTATGGCTGTGCAAAAACTTGTATCTCCTCTTAAATAAAAATCTTATGACATCTTTGTTTAAATTTGCTTCAATTTGTTTACGGTGTTCGGTCTGTACAGCATTCCTCCTACTCAGTTGTAAACAGCGCTGCTCACTTCTCGCGTGAACATGCCAACGGCAATACGTCACACGAGAGACCGCGTGACCTCAGCCCTCTCGTGAATGCGCACACTGCTGCTTAAGTACTGTAAATATTCATCTTTTTTGCAACAAAAGCGATATAAGACATTCATTTACCCACTGGAGTCATATGGATGACGTTAATGCTGATTGTCTGTGCTTTTGGAGCATCACAAATTGTGTTACCATCCACATCCATTATAAGGACCTACTGAGCTATTTTTTTTCAAATGTTATCTGCTGAAGAAAGTAAGTCATACACATCTGGGATGGCATGAGGGTGAGTAAATGATGAGAAAATTTTCATTTTTGGTATCCCTTTAAGTCACTCATATTTGGTATCATTTGAAAGCTTAGAATCTGAATCTTTCACAGAATACCATCTTTTTTGCATTTATGTCACATAAAATAACAAAATGAAGCCTGAAATCCTCTGACATCTAGTGGAATGAAATAAGACTTTTTGCAAGGAGATAGAACAAATAGAACCAGAATTTCATGCTATGAAGTTAGTTTAAAAAAAAAAAAAAATCTGTAAAATGAGACCAATTTTTTGCAATTAGTGTTTAAGGTAAGCTTTTAAATTTGGGTGTGAAAAATTGCAGACAGCAGCCAAAAAATGCACCAGAATTGAAGATGTATTCTCGTATTTTTTTTTTTTTTTTTTTTTTATATGAGAAATCTACCAAATGTTCTCATTTATGCTTAAAAAAAGATAAAAAAAATAAATATATTTTTCTAACCCCACTTACAAATTATATATATATATTTTTTTTTTTTTAGGGCTGTCAAACGATAAATATTTAATCGCGATTAATCGCATCTTTTTTGTAGTTAATTGTGATTAATCGCAATATCTTTAAAAACATGAGTGGACAAAATATGCTTAATCCACGTATTTTTTTCAGTCATCCACACAAAACCTACCCCAACAACAGAAAAATGAACACAACACAACTCAATTAAAATTATGTACAAATATGGTAGTTGTAAGTGTATTATGACAGGATTTATTTGCTTCTTTTTATGGAGTTTTGACAGACATGATCTTTCCAGGAGCACAGTGGAATTAAATAGCTCTGGTCATGTGACTATTTGCACCACTCATGCAAAAAATCTGTCATTTACAGTTGACATCTCTGTGCAAAATACATCAAAAACTATTTTTAGATCCCGGTTTCAATTGTGTAGATTACCTGCAGGGTTCCAGTAATGTCTTCAACTTCTGCATTGGTTAGTGCGCTATCAGTATCACTAACCTTGGAGACAGCAGTAGGGTTTCCGTTAGCCAGTAATCAGTACCGCCGATCCCTATACGCATATTACGCAGTCTGCGTAGGGCACCAACTCCCTAGGGGGGCACCAGAAACTCAACCAGCTGCCTTTACTGGCACGTTATGTTATTCAAGGACCTGGTAGCAGTCGCGGCACACAGACGATTGCCTTGTGCTCACACTTTAATTTCACGCTCCCACCACACCTCCACTCGCACCACACGTCGCAACTTTCACACCGCGCCTCGCAGTGCAAAGCAGGTGTTCAAATGGCAGCTGTCTTGCCTCTGCAATCATGTTACAAAGTTCCGAGTTCCATCTGTGCTTTACGGACATGTTCTACTGCTGTGCTACATTGATAAAATGCTTGGCGCAGGTATCAGCATAATGTCTCCCATCTGTTTTCCCGACGGTCAATGCATGTGACATTAGCGACGTCTGCACGAATGGACTCGCTTCTCATGAACGGTTATTAGAAGGGTCATATTACGCTTTCACTACGTAACCTTTTTATTTTTGCATTAACGCGTTAACTTCGACAGCACTAATAAATAAATATATATATATATATATATATATATCATTTGTAAGTGGGGTTAGAAAAATAAACATGATACCAAGGGAAAATTCAGTTTATTTTTCATACCTCATTGGCAAATATTTGTTCTCTTTTGAATTGTTAAACATTTTGCACTTTTTTTGTTTTTGCAAACAAGACGTAATATGTTAAGTAATTTTGCTCCAAGTAAATTTATCTTGTTTAAAGGATGTTTAGGTATTTTTACTGAAAACAAGTCCAAAATAGTGATGAATAAAATTATTTTTGGCAGTGTACTGGCAGCTTAATTGCGCTTGATTAGCTTTCATTGCATACACAGATTTTTTTGAAGCACACACAAATGTGTTTGTTGTGTTTTTAGGAGGCGTACAGGTTAATTTACCGCACATATCTTAAGGATGGATTCTTCAGTCTGTGGAGGGGAAACTCGGCCACTATGGTTCGTGTTATTCCGTACGCTGCCATCCAGTTCTGCGCCCATGAGCAGTACAAGAGGATTCTGGGAAATTATTATGGCTTCCAGGGCAAGTGAGTGCTGCATTGCATGCCATACCGGTATTATTTTGTAATCGTCGCACCTTACAGAAAAAAACGGGCGTAAGTGTAACTGTTCCAGTAACATACAGGTTTAGATGTTAACAACTTTTGCTGTCCATCCAGTTTAAGTTATAGTGAAAGTTTCTTACCAGTGTTAGTTTGTGCCCTCTTTTCCAGAGCTCTACCTCCTGTGCCAAGACTGCTGGCTGGTTCACTGGCGGGCACCACAGCTGCCATGATCACATACCCACTGGACATGGTCCGGGCACGCATGGCCGTCACGGCCAAAGAGATGTAAGAAATACAGAAGACTTTGTATACATCTAACTGTTAAAAAATGCACCACCACCAGCCAGTTTACTTCTAAATGTCATTTAAAATGTTCTTGTGTGATGTCATTGTGCAATTTATTCTCAGGTACAGTAACATCCTGCATGTGTTTGTGCGTATCTCTCGTGAGGAGGGACTGAAGACTATCTATAGGGGATTCACTCCTACTATACTGGGCGTCATACCGTACGCTGGGCTCAGTTTCTACACCTACGAGACCCTAAAGAAACTCCATGCAGGTACAAGCTGTCCGCTTTGTTTTTATTATATTATACTATGTATCTGACAACATTCCTCATTTATTGAAAATATTAAAGTAAAATTGCTTTAATGTGTAATTCAATGTAGTTTTTTTTTTATTGTTTTAAAAATACAAAGGCAATTTTTTCTCCCCTTTTCTCTCCAATTTGGAACGCCCAATTCCCAATGCGCTCTAAGTCCTCGTGGTGGCGTAGTGACTCGCCTCAATCCGGGTGGCGGAGGATGAATCTCATTTGCCTCCGTGTCTGAGACCGTCAATCCGTGCATCTTATCACGTGGCTTGTTAAGTGTGTTACCGCGGAGACATAGCACGTGTGGAGGCTTCACGCTATTGTCCGCGGCATCCACGCACAACTCGCCACGCGCCCCACTGAGAGCGAGAACCACATTATAGCGACCACTAGGAGGTTACCCCATGTGACTCTACCCTCCCTAGCAACCGGGCCAATTTGGTTGCTTAGGAGACCTGGTTGGAGTCACTCAGCACGCCCTGGATTCGAACTCGCGACTCCAGGGGTGATAGTCAGCGTCAGTACTCGCTGAGCTACCCATGCAAAACATTTTTAAATGTAAATGTAGTTTTTAATGGATTTAAAATACGAAAGTGGAAAATGTTTGTGTAATTATTTGTAGTTTTTGTATTGTAGTGCACATTATAGGTGCAGTTTAATTGTGATTTTTGTTTTGGTGTACTATTACATCAGAGGTTGACCGATTAGTGGAATTTGCCGATACCGATGACTAAGGTGGTGGGAAAGGCCGATAACCGATTAATCGGCCGATACGTTACATTTTTTTTTAATTTTTTTTATCAATTTATAAAATGATACATTTCTTGGTATTTCCTTACTATGACAGGCACAGACATTGAGGATTCAAGAGTCCAAAATGAATAAAATATTAAAAGCAGTTTATTTTGCAACCAAAATCCAAATTATAACCAGAAAAATTAAGATTTGTTGCATAACATGGGACTTATAACCATAAACAAGCCTGAAATACCCCGGGGACTCTTATTTTGAAATGACAGAGATTTGGCTTCATTACCAAATGAAGCTTTTTGTGGTCTATATATTCACCAGATGAAGAGTTTTGTATAAATTCATCACCAGATGAGGTTTATTGATGAGGAAAAAATAAATGAGGAATAAAAAAAAAAAAACTTCCAAAAAGCAACTATTGGCACCAATTAATCGGTTAAACCGATTTATCAGTCTGCCTCTAGTAAACATGCATTTTTGTTGTTTTTGTAATAGTTTTATTTAAAAATAACTTTGTGCATGTTATGTAAAACTTCAGTGACTTGTCTTTCAGTTTATACTTGAAATTTAGTTTTTCATAACCTTTCTCGTAACCATCAGTGATTGCAGTTCTGTTTTGGTCCTTTTGAAAACTTACGTTTTTACATTTTAACACTTTTTTTGTTGCTTTCGTAATAGTTTTATTTAATGATAACCTTGTTGTGTGCATCTGAATGAACCTTCAGTGACTCGTCTTTCACATCATAGATGCACATTAGTTTCCGTTTTGCACATGTTTTTATGTTTTCACTTGAAATGTAGTTTTTCGTAACCTTGAGTGATTTGTTCTTTCTTCTCGCTGTTTCAGAGCGAACAGGCCGTCCGCAGCCGTACTCTTACGAGCGTCTGGCGTTCGGAGCCTGCGCGGGGCTGATCGGTCAGTCTGCCTCCTACCCACTGGACGTGGTGCGCAGACGCATGCAGACAGCGGGCGTCACCGGTCACACCTACAGCACCATCGCCGGCACCATGCGGGAGATCGTAGCGGAGGAGGGCGTCATCCGCGGCCTCTACAAAGGCCTGAGTATGAACTGGGTCAAAGGTCCAATCGCAGTCGGTATTAGCTTCATGACCTTTGATGTGATGCAGATCCTCTTGCGAAAATTTCATCAGTTAGGTTATAATGCGCGGTAGCCCGCAGGGGGCAGCAGAGAGAGACGAGAAGATGAAATTACAGCTGCACTCCAGTAAGCTCGCATCAGTGGATGAACAAAGACGTTTCGTTGCAGCATCAAGGCATCAGATGGTGCAAACATCTCGTAAAAAGATGCATGAGCGACATCGTAGAGCCTGTTGCGCAAGAAAACGGGAAGAGACGTTTAATTTTTTAATCTAAAGCATATGCTGCCAGTGAAGAGTAGAGAGTGTGGTGTCTCTCAAATGCAGAAACCTAATAGTTTTGACAAAAGTGTGATGTTTACTGTTTAAATTTTGACTTCCTGATGAAAGACTTTGCAGACGTGTGTTTTGGCATACACTGAATGAATGTCCTGCATCTACTGCTGTCACAGACCGGACGTCCTGTGTGCAATATTTACTGTCCTGAATGTCTTTTTGGACACACATGGTATGCAATGCTTACAGTATTTTCCTGTGTACAGGAATATCTCTACAGTATATGTAAAATATCTACAGTATATGTAAAAATGGCTTTATCAACTTTCTGCCTGTGGTTACACACAAGTCAAAAAAATTGACTCATCTTTCCAAACCCTTTCTAACAATGTTTCTTCATCTGTAGATGATGTTTTGCAGAATGTTTATGCTCTTCTTTCCATACGATGAAAGCATACGGTGACCAGTGACTGTCAGGCGTCAACAGTAATGCATTTAAGTTTGAAAACGCTTTAATTTAGCTACATTTACACTAGAATGGCGCTTTCCTCAACCAAAAACTAGGGATGCACCGATACCGCTTTTCTCTTCCGATTCCAATATCTGAAATCTCATTATTGGCCAATATCGATTCCTATCCGATACTAGTGTTGTTGTTTTTCATTATTATTATTATTATTATTATTTACTTTTTAGAATTTTAAAATACAACAGTAATATATTTCAGTTATGCACTTTTAACTCTCGAGCTTTTATTTTGACTGTCAGAACACTCCAGGATGTCCTGTAAGTGTCTGTATGTGGGCTTGTTCACAGTAGTTTAATTAGATTCTTATTCAAATTCTGGTAAAATGCTCATCTGGTGCTGTTCTAAATGCATATGATGCCAAACTATTGAGCATCTACATCTGATGTGTTGTTCATGAGTAGCGCTCAAATGTGAAAACAGCCGCGACCGCCTCACTAGCGTGCGCGTTATGTGTGTCAACAGCTGCACCATTCACTAAAATGCACTGCGCATGCATACTGTGTATTTACTTATTAAACGCAGCGTTTTGCGATTTCACAAATCTATCGCATGTCTATGTGGCTTTGAATAAATGCACGAGTCATATGGACTACTTTAATGGTGTTTTTATGCTTCTTTTATGGAGCTTGACAGTAACAAACATGACTAACACACAGTATTGGATTTGGATCGGGCTCGTAGGACCGATACCTGATTTGTCTAAAACGTTAGTATCGTAGCTGATACCGATCCAGGTATCGGATCGGTGCATCCCTAGCCAAAAGGGAGACTTTCGAAAATATGATGTTAGGAAACCGAAACGGAGGTTTCAAACTAGACCTGCACAATTAATCAAAATAAAATCAAAATTTTGAAATTACTTTGTGCGATTATAAAACCGTAAAAGGCTGTAATTTGAGTCATATTTGAATAAATAAATAGTTTGCACGTGCTGCTCACTTCAAAGTTTATGTGTGCTGCTCTGTCTGGTTTGTGTTGTGTTAGTGTATTATTACAGTGTTTTTAGAGCGGTTCTGAGCTCCATAGTAACTCAGAGTAACAGAAGTGCGATGAGTTCGGTTCCATTTGCTTACGTGCGCTGAGCGCATTATATTTAAAGCACTCCGGATTCATTTTCATTTCAATTCTGAGCAGTTCCAAATATGTTTGGCCGCTACAAGTTAATATGCAAATAAAATAACCCATGGGTATTTGTGGACAGAGGAGATGTTAAAATGAGTAGTACATTATACAGATGTTGTGAACTCTGCTACAACCAGAAACAGCATTTCCCATCAAAATAAAAGCTTGATATATTGCATAATAATAATAGGTGTTATATTACAATTATATAATAATTAAGTAGACTGGGTTCCAAAAATAAAACAAAAAACCCAATCACAAAGTGGACCCAAACAGGTACACGGTTGACAGGTACAATGTGAATATTTTCTGTTTTACTATTTTATTTATTTATTTGTATATTTTTGGCTGTAGTAAAAAAGGTCCAAGTTTGGTTCATTGTAAGACGTAAGATATAACCATTTTAATTTCATAACAAAAATCCTTAAAATCGAATTGCGTTATCAAAAAAATTTAATGTTTAAATCTACAGTATTTTGAGCGTAGTTTTTTTGTTTGATGTTTTGTTCAAATCGCAATATTTTTCAAAATAATCGCAATACGACTTTTTGTCCAAATTGTGCAGCCCTACTTGAAACTTAAACATAGTAGTGTGAACGTGGCCTAAAAATGACAAAAAGTCTCAAAGTAGTCCATATGACTCGAATACTATATTCCAAGCCTTCTGAAGCCATATGATAGCTTTGCGTGAGGAACAGACAGATATTTAAGCTGTTATTCACTGAAAATCTTACCCTAAAAAGCTCTCAAATGTTCTCATTCGCGTTTGATTATTCAAAATGCGCTGCGAGATGACGTGTCACCCCAGTGTTGCAGAACGCCGTTGGTTCTTTCGTGTCTCGTAACTGACTGCGACATGCCAAGTTGGAATACGCAGGAGTGAGAATGAGGTTCGAGAGGAAGATTTTCTCTGAATAATGACTTGAAATTTCTGTTCCTTTAACAAAGTCTTTCTTATGACATCAGAAGACATGTTTGTGAAGACTTATGGTGTCCTTCTTGGAGCTTGGCAGCCTCAGTCAGTCCCCATTTGCTTTCATTATATGGAATAGAGGACAGTAATCATTCTGCTTAAGATCATCTTATGGGCGTCACAGTAGAAAGTAAGTCAGGTTTGGAACAACATGAGGGTGTCAATTAAATATTTTCATTTTTGCGTGAACTAACCTTGTTAACCTTTTAACCTTTAGTGACTCAGAACCAAAGGAAGGTCATCTGACCCATGACAGTGGAGTAAAATTATCTCTATATATTTAGAGAAACTAAACGGGAGTACGGCTGTTTGTTTTTAGTGACTGATCTGTCTGTTGCCTCTCTTTAAACTTGCACTTGATGTACAGTATATGTTGTCATGCACACCGACTGATCGATTGAGAGTGTGTGTTTGTCTTCTTCACCTGTAGCGTGTTACTGTCTGTGACGTGTGTTTTGCGTCTTGCACATGTATGCACAAGTGCCTGAAAAGAAAGTGAGAACAGCAACATATATTACAACTAAACATATAAACACATCTACATCATCTCTACATGAGTTTTAGTATTACAACTAATACAAAAAGTAGAACTGCATCAAATGTTCACATTAAGTTTGGTTTTTTGTTCATACTCATAGACATAGAGTTTTTGTATCGAAGTATTGAATTATATGAAATCTATGCTCTAAAAAGAAGATTATCAGGGTGAATTTCACGAAAATTTCACATCAAGGACATGTCCAGGTCATATTTACACCGAAACCAAAAAGAAAATATTAAGAAAAAGAAACCGGTTTTTAGGACTATTATAGTTTCTGCATTGTGTCATTATTTTCACAATAAATAGACACACCCCACTCCCCAATTCTTAGTAGTAGCCTACTGTAATGCACAAAACAAATCTTCATTTAATCCTAAAAATGATAATATATTATTTAAATTGTACTGCACTGATGTGCTGATTTTATTAATCCAGATTTTTGTTAAAAAAATTGTCTTGACATGAAGATTTTCATACTGTACTGCAGTATTTGCGTTTTTTATTTTTATGCATTATGAGAAATTGGATCACATGTATAGACAAACACAATGTGCTTAAGCTAACAACACACAAACAGTTATTATCTTTCATGTCTTTATTGAACACATCCCATTAAACATTCACAGTGCTGCTGGAAAAAGTAAGTGAACCCTTGGATTTAATAACTGGTCGATCCTCCTTTAGCAGCAATAACCTCAATCAAGTGTTTCCGGTAGCTGCAGGTTAGACCTGTACACCATTCTTCCTTACAGAGCTGCTTCAGCTCAGTCATATTCTTAGGATGTCTGGTGTAAACGTCTCTCTTGAGGTCATTCCACAGCATCTCTATTGGGTTAAGGTCTGGGCTCTGACCGGGACACTCCAAAAGTGGATTTTCTTTTTTTGAAGCCATTCTGTAGTGGATTTACTTCGATGTTTAGGGTCATTGTCCTGCTGCATCACCCAACTTCTACTCAGCTTCAGCTGGTGCACAGACACCCTGACATTATCCTGTAGGATATCTTGATAAACTTGGGAATTACTTTTTCCCTCTGATGGCAAGCGGTCCAGGCCCCGAAGGAGCAAAGCAGCCCCAAATCATGATGCTCCCTCCACCGTACTTTTCACTATGTTTTCAAGTTGTTATGTGGTGGCCTGTTTACGCCATATGTAGTCCTTTGTGTTCTTCCCAAATAATTCAATCTTAGTTTCATCAGTCCACAAAACATTTTCCCAGTAGTGTTGTGGAGTGTCAAGGTGCGCAGCAATGTTTTTATTGGAAAGCAGCGGCTTTCTTCGTGATGTCCTGCCATGGACACCATACCTGTTTAATGTTTTCTGTATAGTAGACTCATGAACAGAGATGTTAACCGGTTCCAATGATTCCTTCAAGTCTTTATCTGTCACTCCAGGGTTCTTCTTTACTTCACTGAGCATTCTGTGGTGTGCCCTTTCAGTCATCTTGGCTGGACGGCCACTTCTAGTGAGAGTACCTATAGTACTAAATCATCTCCATTTATAGACAGTTTGTCTAACTGTGGACAGATGAATATCTAAACTCTTCCAGATATCTTTGTAACCCTTTCCAGCTTTATGCAAAGCAACAATTCTTGATCAAGATCTTCTGAGATCCCTTTTTTACGAGGCATGGTCCACATCAGCAGATGCTTCTTGTGAATAGCAAACTCAGAATGTTTGAGTGCTTTTTATAAGTCAAAGTAACTCTAACCCACAACTCCAATCTCATTTCATTAATTGGATGCCAGGTTTGCCAACTACTGACTCTAATTAGCTTTTGTTGATGTCATTAGCCAAGGGGTTCACATACTTTTTCCAACCTACACTGAATGTTTGAATGATGTATTCAATATGTACAATAGTTTGTGTGTTATTAGTTAAATCAGATTGTGTTTGTTCATTATTGTAACTTAGATAAAGATCAAACCAGATTTTAAGACAAAGTTATACATAACTGCAGGAAATTCCAAAGGGTTCACATACTTTTTCTTGCCACTGTACTAACGAGACAATCACAGAATACTAAAACATAAAGTTTCAATTATTATTATTATTATTATTAATATCAATTATTATAACACGATTTATAAATCTGATATCATGAGGTTTGACTGAAATCTGTGTTTTTCCATTTAGAAGTATGGAATTGCAAGATACTGAGTCTGGAACTCTGTTTCTGGAATATGTCTGACTTTTCTGATCACTAAATTCATGCATATTTTAATGTAAAGGTTTGCGATGAGAAACTGAGGATATGTAGGATTTTTATCATGCCGTTATGTTGTGAATGCAGAATCACAGTGATTTCCTCTCTCTCTGATTCTGGATCATGAAATTAATTGAATGCATCTAATGTTCTGATATTAAAAAATTGTGAGGATTTGTGCCCAATGAATGTATATTAAACTAATGATATTGGGGGGGAAAGCTTTGTTTTCATCACTTATCACATATTTTCCTTTTTTATAGTGGGAAGAAAAAATGTGCTATGTTTACATTTTAAAAATAATACTTAATATGTGACTTCTAGATGATGCCATCCTGACAGTTCAAGAGCTGTTCTTTTAGTTAAAAGTAGCTTTAGTCTCTTGATATCTATGAAGGTAAAATAGTGCCTAAATGAATTGCATGCACAGAGTAAGATTTGTGAAAGCATAAATCAAATTGCAAGCGTAAAAATAAATTGCATGCACACAGAACGTTTTGTAAAGCTGTAAATCAAGTTGTAAGCGTAAGAAAAAAATATTAGCAATACTTTAATGCTTTGCATAAGTGTAATCAGGGGTGGATTATGACTAGCAACGGCCCTGGTCCAGTTATCTTTTAAAGTTGAGATCTATGCAATCGATTGTCATTAAGTGTCTTTTAATACCTGTTCTTTTATTTACAGTCAGATTCATTCAAACGCACAGCACAGATGTGGTAAAGAAACCACTCAAACAAAACAGGTTCACTGAACAGCCACTGTTCTTAAAGGGACAGTACCACCCTTACAAAAAATCGAAACGATGCAGATTTTCTGCTTGTTATTTTCACATGCAAATGAGCTTGTGATTCGCCGCAGATGTTTGCTAGAAGTTTGCAGCTCTTCGCCGGTAGTGGTGAACCTCTGGCAAACCTTTGGCAACAATGGACAATTTGCCGCAAGTTTGCCGCAAAGCTCATTTCCATGTGAAAATTATCAGTGGCGAAATTTTTGTAAGGACTAACGTTTGTTATAATGTAAACTCAATGTAAATACTACAAATTATGCATACAAAATATAAGCATGTAAGAAAATGTGTGATATATGTGTAAATGTGCATATATTTAAAGAGGCAGTAACACATTAAGAAATATTTTAACTCCTGCACCATCTACACATGGGTTTGGTGAAACTTGGCAAAGAGTCCATACAGTTCTGGCTCACGCTACCATATCTTTTGTAACTCATCTGAATGATGGGGTGCGTTCCATTCAGAAGTGATCATCCCTATACTCTATTTCCTTCAAAGACTTTACCCTCCATTGTGAGAGCTTCGATGTGCTGAAAGGTGTGGAGCTCAAAAACAGTGGTCATTTGGTCATTTTATTGAAAATTCTGTTTGGAACGACCCTACATCTTGGCTAGCATTATTATTCTCCCATCAGAAAAGCCCTGTGAAGGCATCGTTTATGCCAAAATCCCCTAGACTACATTACATTGACAGAATATTTAAATGAGCTGCGAGTCTGTTTTTGAATGTTCGTGATTTCAAACATCAGCAGTCAAAACTTACATACAAGCCCTTTAATCTGCTTTATGATGCTCTTTCTTTTTGTAAGACCTGTCAAATATTTTCTGCAAGCATTTAAAACTGTTTTAGACTTTCAGTTGGTTTCAGTTTTGTCAAATCAACATTATACAGTGCTGTGAAAAAGTATTTGCCCCCATCCTGATTTCTGCTGTTTTTGTGTTAAATTGTTTCAAAAATGTAAACAAAATCTAACATAAAACAAAGGCAATCTGAGTAAACACAAAATACAGTTTTTTAAATGATAATGTTATTTATTGAAGCAAAAAAGTAGCAACTGGGCCTGTGTGAAAAAGTATTTGCCCCCTTAGTTACTAAATCCCCAAATCTATGAAACTGCATTCATAATGGGGTTCAGCTGGACTAGACACACCAGACCTGATTACTGCCAGCCCTGTTCAATCAAATCAACACATAAATACAACTTTTTCAGCAGCATGAAGTTGGCTAAAAGGTCTCACGCAGTAGCACACTATGCCAAGGTCGAAAGAAATTCCAGAAATGATGAGGAAAAATGTGATTGAAATACATCAGTCTGGTAAGGGGGCAAATACTTTTTCACGGCAATGTAGTTTGTCTCAACAAACTTTACATATCTAGTTTAATCAGTACTTTTGAACCACACAAATTAAAATATCAATATTTTCCCCAACCACCTAAGCCAAGTGATGTTTTGTAATGTAGTAACATACAGTTATAGCAATGAATAGTATAATAAACGTTTTTGTTCGACATCCCTTTTATACAAAGACTAAAGCTTAACCATATAAACATATGAAATAATAGCCAGAACATTATATTGTTTAGACCTATTTTTCTTTAAAATAATGACATTTTAAGCACACGTTGCTTGAATTCAATAAATGCTCATTTTGAAATATCAGTAACAATATAAATGCTATTGTTATTTTTACTTGATCAAAAAGGGTTAAAGAGTTGCACAGCAATTTTAATTAGAAACAGGAAGGCAAAAGGGTCCTATAAGAGGGCTGGAAGCCTTCATAGTCACAGGCCCTGTTGAGGGGTCTTGAATAAGCTGTGGGGCCCACATATTTAAGCATATATAAACATCTGTTTTCAAAATCGATGGGCCATGAGTCCTTGCAGCCCAGCCCCCTGGTAGTCAAGGTGTCCATAATTCACCTATGAGCAGTGGCGGATTTAGGCATGGGCGACATCTTGCAGGGGGGTCGGTACGAGGCACCCACACAGATCAAATTTATTTTTACGCTTGCAATTTGATTTATGCATTCACAAATCTTACTCTGTGCATGCAAATCATTTAGGCACTATTTAACCTTCATAGATATCACACTTTTTACTCCAGTGAGTATTTGCAAAGTCTTTCTAGCAAGTCAGTCCACTGTCGGTCATGTTTGGAATGCTCTCGGGAGGGTACTTCCAGTCATGACAGTGCAGCTCATATCTACTCAAATGGGGAAAGACCGAAATCTCGGTTGGTCAAGATTACAATAAAACACTGGAATCTTAAATTGTGCTTCTTTACCTCAGATTATGCTAAAAAATACAAAATTTCCCAGCTAACAGAGCTAATGTGCATGCGTGTTCTCAAAGTGATTGACACATGGTATCTGTATCTAAAAGGTGATTGGCTCTTTTACCTGTAAGGTGGGACTTCCCTTCTACATCTGTTGACCGCTGGGAGCTCAGAGCTCCTTGTTTGGCCGTTCCAATTTCTCCCATTCATTTTAATAGAAGTGGCCCATCTCTGCTAAATACTCTCTGGTATTTGTTAGGATAAGTTTATTTTAAAAGTTATATATATATATATATATATATACTGTATATATATGCCCACATTTTTCAGAAAGACACGTTGACCCCATGTTGTCACACTATATGGGGCAAGTTGTCACAATGGGACACTGATTTGACAAAATAATTTCTGGAACAATATGATGATTTTAGAATTGTATTTTGGAGGATAAAATTTACTGTAAATGACCAGCATACACTGCTAGAGATGTTAGTGAGGTTTTGTGTGTGAACTCCTTATAGTTACTGTACTTGTGACAACTTCCCCTTTACTTTTATTTCATGATGTGGCAGGCATACACTAAGCTGCTCCAGTTTTATATAATCAAAATATTAATTATGTTTGAATAAGTTCATATTTTGCACACTTTATTCGTTTATTTCAACCCAGCTGAATTAACAGTGTGAGTAAAGTGTAAATGAATGTCATTTTCAGAAAACAAAGACTGTTGGATAACTGCATTCTAAAACTGAAGTTCTGTTTCAAATGTAACAGATTTCAAAGGGTTCTATTGTTTCCCGCTAGATGGCGCTACTGACCTGAAATAATCATGTTTCACTTTAGAAACCCCAGTGAACTTGACCTGTCATTTACCCCTCTCTAATGCAGATTTCATTTTACAAGTGCTGTTATATCTTCATATGTTTTATATTACAATATCTTTTGAAAATGTAACTGTACTTGGTTATTATCATGTGAATGTTTATTGAATATTTAGTCCTCATATCATGTAAAACTCTGATATTGTCACACAGATGATGAACAGATACAGACACTCAGGACTGGTGCCGATGCTGGCTGTGGGCGGAGTTAACCGATGGTTGCCATGGGTACCTGGAGCCATGCAGTGTATTTGCATGTATTCAAATGACTCATGAATAATTTACAGCACAGCAGGACAAAGATGCTGGCGTTTTCAAATACTAAATATACACAATATTAATCTTCACCTCTGTACTTGGGGAAGTCACTGCTCCAGGTAATATATAAGAACGCCTTCAAAAGCCCAATTGTCAGAAAATACCATAATTAAAATGTAATACTGTCTAATGGTGTACCCATAAGCCCATCTTAATCAAGCGATTCTTGCCTCAATAACAGTTTTCCTGTGAACAATAGATCACAACAGTCTGTTTCCAGAAGTATCCCATTCATTTATCCCATAAACTAATTGATTTTCAATGATAAGTTATAAACCTTTAAAGACAGACCTACCGTGAGCAACGAGGTTGTTCATCTATGGTTTATGCTTCCATTGAAGCCATCCTTATTTCAACTTCATTGTTTAAAAATCGAGTTTGATAGCGGACTTTATGGTAAACAACTACATTACCCATAATCCATCAGCGAAAGATCCACCAATCAGAGAACGGCGGCCAACGAAACCCGCGAAACTTGCCTCAGAGCGACCACAGGCTCCCATGACGCACTGTGAATGACGTAATCATGTCGGTCTCCCTTATATATTTGTACATATCTGAATATTTTGCAATAAACATAAAATATATTGTTTCTATACTTAATCAACAACATAAAATAAATAGTTTTGTATATTCCCATCGTTTTTATTCAATGACATCATTCGCAATGCTTCATGGGATTGTAGTCCGTGCCCTCATGAAAGACGGTAAGTGCACAGTCTTGTATCTTTGTCTTTATGTCCGATTTTCAAATACTTTTCTGCCTCAAAACAAAGTTCGTGATGTTGCGATTCACGTCGGAGCTGGTTGGTTTGGTTCATGGCTCACAACTCTTTTATGAAGGATATTCTAAAAAGTCTATGGAAGAAATGAATGGGGAAAATACTTCCGGAACCAAGACGGCTGAAAAAGTGCGCGGGCACTGTTGCGCTCTATTGGATTATATACGCCTACATATATAGGTATTTAAAATATATAAAATGCATTCAAAGTAATTGTTATAGATTCATATTAATAGACTTAATAGACTTAAATGTAAAGAATTGAAAGGGCGATATTGCAATACAAATCTAATAAATATTCAGTTTACAGAAGAAGAGCATAATGTATATTGGCTCACTGCATCTAACAGGAAATGATGTCACACACTTGTGGAAACAGCTGATTGGAGGATGTGCTGGCTGGATGGTAAATGTTTTTATTTCATTATTTAAAGGGCCAGTGGCTCAAATATATTATTGTTTTATCGGAAAATACATAGCATAAGTAAAATACATAAAAAAAAAAAACCCTAACAAAATATTAAAACATATGCAAATACATTTTCCTTCAGTTAAAAAAATTATATTAAAGACGTACATATATTCCACGTTTTAAAATGACCATCCAATCAAATTAAACTAAATCAAATTAATTCTGCCAAATGAAATAAAAAAACAAGAGAATGATTGAAAACAAAAAAGGTAATTTAAGATTTTCGTTTCTTTAGGCTATAAGTGTTTCTGTCCACACACAATAATAATAATAAAATCAAATAAAAAAATAAATAAAAAATGTTTGGTTTCTTCACATTTATTTAAGTATTTAATGCCAATTTACACACTTTCTTTTGTTGCAGATTCTATTTGTAGGCCTATTACAATGTTGTCATTAATAGATGCAAACCTTTTTCTCTAAAACATGGAAACAAGATAATAATTTTCTGTTTTAACCATAAAAATGTGGATGTTTCAACCATTTAACTAATTTAACAGACCAAAACAGGAAAAAATTTCCATTATCTGATTTAAAATAATTTCATAATAAAATAAATATATATATATATCAGCCTATCTCGACATCAAATTGGAATTTACAAACAATTTAACAGAGTACCAAAATAGACAATTCCTTATTATGGAGCACTTGCTTTCAAATGAATGGGAGAAACTGGAACGCCCAATGGTTGTAGAAAAGGAAGTCCCACTGAGATCGCCCGTCAATCAACCTTAGAACGAGCATGCGCATTGGCTGAACCAGCCTGAAAAAAGCGTTTTATTTAGCGTAATCTAAGGTAAAGAAGCACAATTTATGAAACTAGTTTTGTCATATTTTATTGTTGATTGGAAATATGTTCTTTGATCATAATCTTGACAAACCATTTTGGAGATAATGATCTTTCCCCATTCAAGTAAATAGCAGCTTTACTTTTATGCCGCTTGTTTACAAAGAAAATAGCCGCCCTGGAGCGTTCCAAAAATGGCCGCCAAGTGGAATGACTTGCCTTGAAAGCAACTTTGGTTGAATTTAAAATAGCTCAGAATATTCTGTTTGTGTTCTACGGTAAACGTGAAGGTGAGTACATGATGACACACAATTATTTTTTGGATGAACTAGTCCTTTAATATTAGAATGCTCATTTCCGCCCAAAATAAAGTAGTTATATTAGAATTTCAGTGATGTCGTAAGATTGTTCATTAGACCGAAGTCTCTCTAGCAAGTCGGTCCACTGTTGGACATGTTTGGAACGATCTCGGGAGGTTATTTCCAGTCATGACTGCAGCTCCTGTCTACTTTAATGGAGAGAGACCGAAATCTCCAAAACGGTTGGTCAAGATTAGGATCAAAGAACATATTTCAAATCAGCGTTCTAAAGTTGATTGACAGGTGAGGTCTGTATCTAAAAGGTGATTGGCTCTTTCACCTGTGAGGCGGGACTTCCTATCAACATCTGGGCGTTCCATTTTCTCCCATTCATATTAACAGAAGTGGCCTGTCTCGACTCAAGGATGCATGTATTTAGTTTATGGTCACAAAGTTAAGGCTTTTATGTTATTTCTACACATTTATGTATTATGTTATATAGACTTTTATCCTCCATCTGCATATGTTGAAAAGACCAGATTAAACCCATAGACCAGATCAGTGCACTTTAGATTATTTAAAAGGGTCCCCCATTAGAAAAGCTCAGACAGCATTTGTTTGCAGATTTCCCTTACTTTGATGTTTTGCTATCTAATGCATTGACATTCGGACAATGTGTCAGGCATTTTCACTGTATTCATATTATTTAGGATTTTTACAAAAGGTGTTTTAAGTCAGAGTGTTTAAAACAGCTTACACCCATTAAATGTACAAACATTAAATACGATTTGCATCATAATGCACAATATATGGCATAAACCATAATGTGAAGTACTCACACACCATGCACACAAAGTTATGTTTCTTATGTAGTTGCTTTATTTATAATCATTTCACAAAATACACAAAGACTCAGATGATAAATGACAGCTTAACTGATATTTAATTGCTCATTAACAGTATTCATTGACTCAAAAAGCATTTGTGTTTAATGTTAAGTGTTACTGAGTTTTATAATTCACACAGAGTGCTTGAAAAAACTAGAGAGAATAATGCATCACATTCAGCTGTTATCTGGAAATGCACATGCTGAAATGCAACTCAAAGCATATTAAAGAAAATAACGTCATGTGCATTTTTAGATTCACTTACCTTGTACAAACTCACCTGTGTGAGAGAGCATCCATGTGTTTGTGCAGATGGTTGTGGAAATATTCCAGAATGTTTTTAGTTTTGTACTAACAGTGAACAGACCAATAGTCCCACAAAACTCATGCTTGTTAAATTGTGTGTTTTTTCCCATCAGAACTGGATTGAAATGTTCTGCCAGCAGGATTTGACTCAATCGGTCTTCCTGAACATCTTTAAAAATGACATCATCAGGTCTCCAAAACAACAGCGCACCTCATCAGCGGGTCTGTTTCTTCTAAGCTGTGGAAATGAGCAAAAAACACAACATTAATCCATTATTCTGCGTTTATATAAGGACAAATGACAGGACAAAAAGTAAAGCGATTATACACTCCCTTTCAAAACAGTACCATGATATTTCCATAGAAATAAACAGTGTTTTTGGACACTACTATGATGGTAACACTATGTTATTCTTTGTCATTTAAATATGATGGTATAAATATGGCAATATATCGTGGTAAATATAATACCATCATATGGCCCCATTTAAACACACACACACACACACACACATTTATAGCCAATTTTTAAGCTTTATGCATTTCAATTTCATAACAAAATTCCATCAAATTAAATGGAGTAATCTTTAAAATGTAATGGATAAAGCTTGATTAAGTTTAAAGAGACAGTTCACCGCAAAATGAAAATTATCTCATCATTTACTCACCCTCATGTCATCTGAGATGTGTAGGACTTTCTTTCTTCTGCAGAACACAAATGAAGATTTTTAGAAGAATATTTAAGCTCTGTAGGTTCATATAATACAAGTATCATGATAGGTGTGGGTTAGAATTCTTCTCCCTGCCCAGTAGATGGCGACATGCATGAAGAATGTGAATCACCAAAAACACAAGAAGAAGAATGTGAAAGTGAAAGTGGAGATTTATTGTAAAAAAGGATGTAAATATTGATATTTATCTCACCCAAACCTATCATATCTCTTCTGAAGACATGGATTAAACCACTGAATTATTTGTATGATGTCTTTATGTGCTTTTTGGAGCTTCAAAGTTCTGGTCACCATTCACTTGCATTGTATGGACCTACAGAGCTGAGATATTCTTCTAAAAATCTTCATTTGTGTTCTGCAGAAGAAAGAAAGTCAAACACATCTGGGATGACATGAGGGTGAGTAAATGATGAGAGAATTTTCATTTCTGGATGAACTGTCCCTTTAAGTTTATTAATTTAATTTAGTTAAAAATAGGTTAAAATACTGCAATTTAGCTGGTTGAATCTTACAAACTTTTTTCCATTTTTAAATTATTTAATGTTCATTTCTATCACTATAGTTTCTATTTTATTACACTAATCTCTATTTCTGTTTTCACTTTTTGGAAAGTTGTGAAAACAATATTTTTTCTTTTTTTTTTGTTCAAAGTAAATTGCTATGATCTCCCATTCACCCACAAATTTGATTTGATTTGCATCCAAAGTGCTGATATTTTAAGGGTGTTTGACATTGTGTACATTGTGACCCTTATCTCCCAAAAATAATGATGTCTGCGTCTACACACACACACACACACACACACACACACACACACTCTCTGTCTGGGTTTTTAACGTGACCTCTAGTTCCGGGGCGAGTTCTATGTGGGAGACAAACGGGACCCCCTGAGACCAGAGTAACACGACCCGTGGGTCAATAAAACTAGACACACACACTTCAGAATGTGAGATTTGTCTATTTGATCACTGACGTCAGATATAGATACATATACCTTATAGATATTATCTTTAAATTGCCATATTCAAAAGTTTGTTCATTTGGAATTTTCTTAATGCTCATTAAAGGAAGTGTTCATCCAAAAATAAAAATTCTGTCATCATTTACTCACCCTCTTGTTGTTCCAAACCCATATGACACAAAAGGAGATGTTAAGAATATTATTAGCCTCAGTCACCATCCACTTTCAATGGATTAAAGAGGCAATGAAACAGAATGGTGACTGAGGCTTTCATTCTGTGTAACATCTCCTTTTGTGTTTTACAGAAGAAAGAAAGTCATACAGATTTTTGGGTGAAATATCCCTTTAAAGTTTTGCTGAATGTTATTTATTTTAATCTATTTTATATTTATTATATTATAATATTTATTGTAATATTTATTTTATAATATTTATTATTATTATTAATTATCTATTTTATATGTATTTTATATTGTTAGTGATTTGTTTCAACCCAGTTTTAACCACTGAATTGAAAGAAAGTCATATAGATTTGGAACAACATGAGGGTGAGTATATTATGACAGAATTTAAATTTTTTGTTGAACTATTCCTTTAAAGTCTTGTTGAATTTTTGTAAATTATATATTCTTTATATATATATATTGCTATTATTTTTTAAATATATATATATATATATATTTAAAAAATAATAGCAATATATATATATATATATATATATATATATATATATATATATATATATATATATATATATATAAAATATATAATATAATATGATACATTTTTTCTCTTATTTCTTTTATTATTATATTTAGTATTTTTATTTATCTATTTTTTTTATTTTATATTCTTAGTGATTTGAACAAACCCAATTTTAACCATTGAACTGAAAATTTTGAAATTTGAACAACATGAACATGATTTGGAACAACATAAGGATGAGTAAATGATGACAGAATTTTCGTTTTTTGGCTAGCTATACTTTTAAAGTCTTCTTGAATTTTTCTTTTATTAGATATTCTTTATATATATATATATATATTTATTTATTTATTTATTTTTTTTGTTGCTATTTTTTGTTTTATATATATATATATATATATATATATATATATAAAATCTTTCTACATTTATTTAAATTTATATTCTTAGTGATTTGAACAAACCCAATTTTAACCATTGAATTCAGAAATAATTTTACCAACTAAAATTATTCTCTCATAAATTGTCACATTCATGCGGCTATTTATGTAAGAATGGTTTTATATGTACGAAATATGTTTTTTAAATCAAATTTCTGTGTAAAATATACAGAGAAATTCATTCTGATTGTGTTTTTATAAATAAGGACCAATGAATTTAAAACAAACTTTTATTTAGAAATGTTAAATTTGAAATTGGCATTAGCTTTTAAAGTCTTAGTCAAATAAATCTAAACCTGGAATTTCATGATGACAGAAATCAGTCACATTTGACATTTAATTGCATAAGCATGCTTCACAGGCGAGTCTAATTGTATAAATATATATATATACTCTTTAAAGGTCACTAGCTGACACATTATGAAGAACATTTTTTTTAATTAATTTTTTAATTTTATTTATTTATCACACAATATACATTTGCACATATACAGTGAAATTCATTTTTTTCACATATTCCAGCTAAGTTGGGGTCAGAGTGCAGGGTCAGCCATGATATGGTGCCCCTGGAGCAGATAGGGTCAAGGGCCTTGCTCAAGGGCCCAATGGTGGTGCTGGGGTTTGAACCCCCAACCTTCTGATCAGTAACCCAGAGCTGTAACTGCTGAGCCACCACTTCCCCCCCAGCAGTACATACAGTATAAGCTGCAAGTCTATATGGTTATTATATAACAACAATGAGATTTTTTACCACGGTAACACCCTGCTCAGTAAAAAACACTCCTTCAACCATTTGTAGTTGTCTGACAGATGCATATTAATGTATGTAGAAACACTAGAGTAGACAGAAAGAGTCCAGGGTCTACTGGGGGGTGAGAATAAATCTGTCTGTGTGTGTTGGGGGTTGTTGGGGTGTCTGGATAGCACTTGAGGAGACTGTTTGGGTGCGAGAGGGTTCATGTGTGAAGATTATGTGGATTGGGGGGTTATAATGGGATTTGTTGATTTAAAACTTAATAGAGCATTGATCTGTTTTGGAGAATATTTAACTCGCTTTTAGCGCCACACAGTGGACATTTCACCTCGGAATTGCCGCAATACGTGTCATGAACCACGTAATGTGCCTCGGCAAACTCTTGTTTGCTCCGAACATGACAAATATTTGCATTTTACAGAATACTAAACGTCAGATACCTGCAGTCAGTCTGTTTGGAAATGGTTTCAGGTTGAAGGAATATTCCAGGTGCAGATGATGTCGATTGACACAAAAGAATTTCGACTCATCTCTCAGTTTGTTAAAACACACAAAAATCATGTTTATATTAATGCACTTCCAATAGAAGTCTATGGGGCAAGTGGACCTGCGAGTTTAACCCTATAGCATCGCCTGTATCAATATTGGTACACTGTTTTCTAAAGCTTGTGCATCATTAACATAATCAATATTTTGCTGAAAATCCTGTTGTCTGCAATGTACTAGATGTTTGCTGCCACTTGATGGACGTTTCTGGGCAATTCTTGATGGACAAATATTTTGGAAAATTTTCCAAAAATGTCCGCTTTTGTATTGCATGCACTCAATGTGAAATCTTTTTTGATTTTAATAAAGTAAAAGTGACTGTAATGATTATATTGTCACTGATATTTTTAAATTAGTATTTGCTGAATATAATCAACTTGTGCTTGGTTAAAATTTTGTATATTATTTTATTGAAAATCCCCCTTTGAAATCCATGTATTAAATATGATACAACAGACTTTTGAGGAATATCTCTCAATCACCATTACATTACATTCATGCCCACCACAAAAAAACATCACAGAGCTTTGACAATTCTGACATATACTTTTTATAAGATATATTTAAAGTGTGAACTCATATTTCTGTGTATTGTCATATATGCATTCTGCTCTGTCATTATAAAGATCTCATTATTTTACATTACAAGCTATTATGATGTCATCTTACCATAAGTTCCTGAGACCCAGTGAAAAAAGTTTTACAATTTCCCTTTTTTAAATGTCAATATAGTGTTTAGTGCATAAAATACATATGATAAAAATTGTTTATTTAAAAAGAGCATTTAATTAACTTTGTATTTAATGTGCTGAATTATTCTGTGTTACATTTCAGTCCATATTTATAGAGCAAGGAGAGGAAGCTGTCATGGCCAAACTCTCAAACATTTGGGATCTCTGAAAAGCCCAGAGAGTCCTCTGATAATACCCCAAGATTTACCACTGTAGCATGTATGGGCTAAGAAAAACTTCCATAACAAATGTACTGCACAAAAATTACCTTTAAAGCCTAATGCATCAAATATGATGCATAAAAAAACTAAAAAAACAACATGCATATTTTTTTTCCCGATTTCTTTTTATAATTTGTCTAATGGTACTAAAAACAGTTTAATGAAAAAAAAAATTATTTCAAATGTCAGGCTTTACAGAGTTAAATGCAGAAATATGAAGCTTGTTAAAAATGTGTTATTTGAGCTGCAAAGTTGTTTAAATCATCCTCTTGAGGTGTCACTTCTTTTCTAGGCAGATAAATTGAAAGCATTAGGATGCAATTCCTGTGGGTGGAGTTTTTCTGTACATAAACAGTGCATTTTTGGGGACCCTTTTTACCAGGTTTACCACATAACACGGTCATGGACAGACAAAAACATGTAGACACGTATAATGTGCAAGTCTTTTGCCTGTATTTTAACATGTATCTAGCTGGATAAATGTTAAAGGAGCAATGTCTTGTCCCATAGACTTCCATTGTAAGTGCGTTACTTTAAACACGATTATTAGTTTGTTTTTACAAACTGAGGGTAGTGCATGGAAAAGTGTTACAAACATATTGTGGTATTTCGCATTTGGGGCCGTCAGGGGGACCGTGGCCCCCGCCTCGCCTGGACATTGTGTCTGGCCAACAAAGAAGTCGGCCCTTTTTAAAAATACATGTCATTGGATCACACCTCAGCTGAATTCAGAGACCGTGAGTTGCATTAAAAGGCCGTGACTGCACCGTGAATGGGCTATGACCCGCACCAGCCTATGGGAACCGCATCCCACGGGCGGGCCAGGGTCAGAGGTCACTGCCTGTCTGTTAAAGCCCAGAAATCCTTTTTCCCTTAACTCAACAAATTCTCAACAGAGTGGAACTGAAAGAGAAACGCCAGGAAACGTTCGAGCAAAATCCAGCATATTCTTTCATTTACAGCTCAAGAGAGGAACATAAAATGAAAAGTTAAAGTTTTTTTTTCTGACGTTCAAATTCTTTCTCGTTTCCAAATTCAGTATGCGGAGACAACGATAAGTAAGCCATTTGTAGGTTAATTTCCTGAAAAGTGTAACACTGTGTATATGTGGTGCTTATAAAATATTGCCGTTTTGTTTTGTTTCAATCAGCCCAAAATGGAACATTGGCTCAACCAATCATGTGAGTTTAGGGGCGGGGCTATCTGTTTATCTAACCAATGACAAAGGGAGTATGGTTTGAAAACAGTGCAGTTTGGATGTAAATTCTCAAACATTAAATAACGAGTTTATCCAGTGTGCAAATTATACATGTATTTTTAGGGGGTTCGTATTTTTAAAGGGAATTTCTATAGGTCATTTTCGTAGTGCATCTGTTGAGGTTCGTCTTACGCACTCCAAATCGTCTTTTAGGCATCTAAGGGGCCATTCACACCGAACACATCCTTGCGGAAAAAAAGCTAGATGCAGCGCAACAAATAAAGCAGAACGTGATCGTCTCGAGTGACTTTTTTTTCAGTTCTTTTTAACTTGAAAACGTATGTAAAAAATTAGACACTGAATAAAAGCTTGACGTGGTGCAACAGTCAAAGACGTCTGTTTAACGCATGTTTATGTACTGTAGGAAAACAATTGGAAAACAATGCGGATGGAGTGAATGGCTCATAATACAGTTAGCCAAACATCAACTATATAAATATCTATATATATGAAAAAATTATTTTAACAAAAACACTTTTGCAGTGTATTTAATCTTTAATTAAATGACAAAGATTGACAGAACTTTGTTTTGTCGATGGTTGCCTTGGTTAAGTCCTCAGGTGAAAGTGAAAATACTTTTTAACTAATTACAGGTCAGTGATGTGACGCTCATTCAAAGTCATTTTGATCTTTTTTCTGGGGCTTAAAGTCAAAAATCTCATGTGGTCCGGAGGCCTAAACCAAGTCATGAAAAGTTGAAATTCTTGAAAAAAAAAAAAGTAGTGCAGAATAATATTTCATTAGAATTTCTTTAAAAAAATAAGCAGTAAGTCAGTTTTAATTTCAAGTATGATTAAAAACTTTTGTCCACCAATTTAGTCATATGGTACAAACCAGTGGCGGTTCTGGCTTACTTGGTGCCCTTGGCGAGAATGGACGTGGCACCCCCCCTTAACGGCCCCTATATATATATAAATAAATGGCACATTCTATTAGCATTGACATTATACAGTATATACAGGACATAACTTAAATTGCACAATTAAATTATAGAGTCAATAAATAAAGTGCATGACAGAACTCTTACAAATTGCTACTACTCTGTGCTATTACACCTAATCCCTAATTTAATATTTAACCCTCCCCTCCTAGTTTTCATATCTGCCCAGCAATCACATGGTTGATAGTAATTATTGCAAGACCACTAAGAAGATCCAGTGTCATGGTGTAGCCTACCTATAGATCTACTGTTTATCATGGTTATCTTATGTTTCTTTATAATGTAAAAATACATTATGAACATCCATAATCCTAACCATATAGAGCCTTTAAGGCTGAGTAGCCTGTCGGGGGACCTTTCTCCCATCACGATCTTGCAAGCCGTGCATGGGTGGGGTGGCACAATTTGGGGCACCTTTCTCCCATCGCGATCTTGCGAGCTCTGTGCGGGGGCAGGGTGGCACGATTTGGGGCACCTTTTTCCCATCGCGATTTTGTGAGCTCTGTGTAGGGGCGGGGTGGCACGATTTGGGGCACCTTTTTCCCATTGCGATTTTGCGAGCTCTGTGTGGGTGCGGGATGGCATGATTTGGGGCACCTATCTCCCATCGCGATCTTGCAAGCTATGTGCGGGGGTGGGGTGGCATGATTTGGGGCATCTTTCTCCCATCGCGATCTTGCGAACTCTGTTTGGGGGCAGGGTGGCACGATTTTGGGCACCATTTTCCCATCGCAATCTTGCGAGCTCTGTGTGGGGGCGGGGTGGCATGATTTGGGGCACCTATCTCCCATCGCGATCTTGCAAACTATGTGCGGGGGTGGGGTGGCATGATTTGGGGCATCTTTCTCCCATCGCGATCTTGCGAGCTCTGTGTGGGGGCAGGGTGGCACGTTTTGGGGCACCTATCTCCCATCGCGATCTTGCAAACTATGTGCGGGGGTGGGGTGGCATGATTTGGGGCATCTTTCTCCCATCGCGATCTTGCGAACTCTGTTTGGGGGCAGGGTGGCACGATTTCGGGCACCTTTTTCCCATCACGATTTTGCGAGCTCTGTGTGGGGGCAGGGTGGCACGTTTTGGGGCACCTATCTCCCATCGCGATCTTGCGAGCTCTGTGCAGGGGCAGGGTGGCACGATTTGGGGCACCTTTTTCCCATCACGATTTTGTGAGCTCTGTGTGGGGGTGGGGTGGCATGATTTGGGGCACCTTTCTCCCATCGCGATCTTGCGAACTCTGTTTGGGGGCGGGGTGGAACGATTTCGGGCACCTTTTTTCCATCGTGATTTTGTGAGCTCTGTTTGGGGGCGGGGTGGCATGATTTGGGGCACCTATCTCCCATCGCGATCTTGCGAGCTCTGTGCGGGGGCGGGGTGGCACGATTTGGGGCACCTTTCTCCCATCGTGGTTTTGCGAGCTCTGTGCGGGGTGGCCTGGCAGGTACACTGTTGTGCTGTCCCCAGAGAGCGTTGCCACCCTAGGTGCCTGCCTATATCGCCTATGCCAGGACCCGCTACTGGTACAAACAACATGTAGGTATCCCAATCTCTACCTACATTTTCTAGAAATTGGAGTGTTGTTTGATAACAAGTAGATTTTTTTATTAATGTAATCGTTGTTCTCTGTACATTATAAGACTTTAATTTGTTAGAAGATGAATAAAAAGACTTTGTTTTGTTCTCATTAAGAGCCTTTGTATGGAGGTACTAATTTTGACATTTTATGTTTTAATGTATGTGCATTGCTTTACTGTTTAATCATTCACATTTGAATTGTCTTTATAAATGTATTAGGGCTGTCAATCGATTAAAATTTTTAATCGAATTAATTACATGGTATGCCGGTTAATTAATTGAATTAATCGCATACATAAATATTTGCTGAGAAAGACCCTCAAATAACAATAATTCAATATATAATGATTATATAATTATAAATAGTTATATTTAAATAATTATTAATAAAATCTATATATTATGACAAATAATAATACAGATAATTAAAATGCATTACATTATTTTGGCACACAAGTAAAGCATTAAAAAAGTGGCTTTAGAATCCAATATATTGTTTATTTGCATATTAATGAACATAAGACAATCATTGGTCTACAGTTCATAGTAATCCATTTTGCAAGTGAATTTGTCAATCAGTCCGAGATTTATTATAAGTGCTTGTTCAAGGATGCGTCAATGTACACCTGCAACAGACGAACACTTCTGGAGCGTCTCAGTCGCATCACGTCATAAAGGTGCCATATTTAGGTCGCTGTGTCAAGTTAAAAAAAGGTTTGAAACTTAGAAAAACACATCTTACGATCCCTAAGTTTGGATTTGCGCTCCATCAAGGTGTGTTTGAATGCAAGTACATGTTCTCAGGGGGCCTGGGTACCTCAGCGAGTATTGACGCTGCCTATCACCCCTGGAGTCACGAGTTCGAATCCAGGGCGTGCTGAGTGACTCCAGCCTGGTCTCCTAAGCAACCAAACTTGCCCAGTTGCTAGGGAGGGTAGAGTCACATGGGGTAACCTCCTCGTGGTCGCTATAATGTGGTTCTCGCTCTCGGTGGGGCACGTGGTGAGTTGTGCATGGATGCTGTGGAGAATAGTGTGAAGCCTCCACACACGCTACGTCTCCGCGGTACGCGCTCAACAAGCCACATGATAAGATGCGTGGCTGCACTGTTTTATTCTGTTTAAATGCACAGATATGTGTTCAGGTTGTGTGTGAAACCTAATGCAGCTTCCGCAGTCAATGACTTTACAGGCAGCGTTTTGTGTACAAAGGTACCTTGTAAGGAAACAGATTTCAGATAGACTTCCAGTGAGCTTTTAAGTCATTTAAGGTCATTAACTGAAAACAGTTCTTATTTGTTGTTAAAAATGGAATCACAAGTTTGTGATTGTATTATTCAACCGCTCCATCTGAAGCTATTTTTACTCTTTCAACCAACCAAGAACAGCACGTACAAGACTTTAGGATATCACAGGCAGAAAAAAGTTAAACTTCAAAAACTGAGCAGCATATTAGACTTACATTGAATTCTGAATGCTTCCGTACACAGCCTGTGAAGGACACATAGACATGCAGAGATCTAAAATGCTAATGTTTATGCCATTTGTTTTTGCATATCCTGAATTATAGTAAATAATGTTATGCTACTACACTCCTTTTCAATTACTCGATCAGACTGCCAAATATGAAGACATTTTTACATACAATTTTATTTCAATGCAAATAACTATTTATTACATTGCCACTCAATGTAGTGCATTGATGTTATAATAATGTAGTAAACCACTTGTTTGAAACATTTATTGTAGTATAAGATATCACATATTATATCTGAATTTCAGCAGCAGAATACAGTGTGTAATGTACAGTATACAATAAACATTATGCTTGAATTCTTTTTCACATGCAGTTTATTTCGCAAAACATTAGAGTAGTATACAGTATTTACTGCACAGTATGCAGTATTCAATAGCCTCTTTCTGTGGAAACATAGGCTGAATTTTGAAATCGTATACTACTAGTGTGTTAATATGGAATTTCTGTTTTAGCCAACGCTGGCATCTCCTCCCACACCTGAAATAAGGACCCTAGGGTCTCTCTTCATAGTTGTCTGACCCATATGCCTGATGGTAAAAGCAGGTGGCCCAGACACCCTGCTCATCTGCTTCCAGAAATAATCTAATGTCGAGAAAGCAGATACTGACCGCTGTACTGGCCAACAGCTCAGCAAAAACTATTTGTATGACTAGTTCTGGACGTACGTAGAGGTGTTGTTCACCCACTTACTCAGACAAAAAGTCTGGAAGATTTTTTTTATGAACTATTCATTTAAAAATCACCACTCGGGCTAAGAGAGAGACAGAGTGATGGCCGGAGTGACAGACAGGATGGAGAACGTGAGCCCCTGAAGAGCGGACTTACTGTTGACATGGCAAAAAGGTTTTAAGCAGTGGGTGAGAGAACGACTGAGCTGACGGAGAGAAAAGAGATGAAGTTTAAGGAGGGCGAGATGAGCACAAAAGAGTCGTTAAACCATCGTGATGAGTATTAAACGTTCAGTGTGAAACTCGTCCTGCTGCATCTTGTTGAGAAGAGGTGTGCTGTTACTTTATTGAGAGATCACACTTACTATTTTCACCTCGCAGATGATAAGACACACAAAAACCCCATAGATTTACATTGAAGTAGAGACTTCAGTCATATCCAGGGTCAAAACAAGTGAAACAAATCTGTCAGTGCTGAAAAAGTAATCCAACGTATTTAGATTACATTACTGACCTGAGTTATCTAAAGGAATGTGTTACAAATGACATTTTACAGCATGTATTCTGTAATCTGTAGTGGAATACTTATTAAAAGTAACCTCCCCAACCCATCTAAAGACATTATATCAGAGAGACTTGAGGGTGCAGGACAATATTGACTTCAGTCAGTAAACAACCACCTAGATACCACCCACAACACCCTAGTTTCCATTTAGCAAATACGGTAACCACTCAAAACACCTTAGCAACCATATTGGAGCGTGCTGAAAATCACTCAGAACCCCTTAGCAACCGTGTAGCAAAGCCATGCCAACCATCTAGAGCATCATAGCAATCACCTAGCAAAGCCCTACCAACTACCTAGAAATTAGGAAACCTTAGCAACCACATAATGCCCTGGCAACCACACAGTGAATTTTGCATTGGCAAACACCACTAATATTTTCTTCAAAAAATGTAAAAAAAAATAAAAAATAATAATAAATATATATACTGTATATAATAGGACTGTCAATTTAACATGTTAATTGAGTCGAAAAATTATATAAAAAATTACGAGCTAAAAAATTAACACAATAAATCATGTCCCTGCACTGTAATAAGGAAATTCGGAAATATTTAGGCTTAAAATATCATCTGTTTTCAGCAGGGGGCAGTAAGAGGAACGCCAGCTGTATAGGCACAAGATAATAATGAGTTTTTGTGTTCAAACACAGCTGGAGGGAAGGCAACTCCGAATGCAGGGATCTCATGTGTGCATTGACTCGTCCTTAGAAAAGCCCTTATAATTAATCTATCTCAGACAGATTGTCGAATTCAATTGCAAAATGGATTGCTGTGAATTATAGGCCAATGATAGGCTTATGTTCAATAATATGGAAATAAACAATATATTGCTTTCTAAAGCCATTTAAAAAGTATTTTCTTATCAATGCTTTACTCGTCTGTCACAATAATGTAATGCTTTTTATTTATCTGAATTATTACAATATAATATATTTTATAATATAATTGTTTAAATATAACTATTGTTATTTAACCATTATGTATTGAATTATTGTTATGTGAGGGCCTTTTTCAGCATTAATTGGATTAATTAATTGGCATATCATGTAATTAGTTTGATTAAAAAATATAATTGATTGACAGCCCTAATATAATACTATATATAGTATAGCAAACTTCAGGCATGCAGCAATGTTTTTGCTGGAAAGCAGCGGCTTCCTTCGTGATGTCCTGCCATTGATACATGCCTGTTTAATGTTTTCCATATAGTAGACTCATGAACAGAGATGTTAACCAGTCCCAATGATTCCTTCAAGTCTTTATCTGTCACTCTACGGTTCTTTTTTACCTCGTTGAGCATTCTGCGGTGTGTCCTTTGAGTCATCTGGGCAGGACGACCACTTCTAGTGAGAGTACCTATAGTGTTAAATCATCTCCATTTATAGACAGTTTGTCTTACTGTGGACAGATGAATATCTAAACTCTTCTAGATAACTGTGTAACCCTTTCCAGCTTTATGCAAAGCAATTCTTGATCGTAGGTCTTCTGAGATCTCTTTATTGCGTGGTATGGTCCACGTCAGCAGATGCTTCTTGTGAATAGCAAACTCAAAATGTTTGAGTGCTTTTTATAAGTCAAAGTAGCTCTAACCCACACCTCCAATCTCGTTTCATTAATTGGATGCCAGGTTTGCCAACTCCTAACTCTAATTAGCTTTTTTAGTCATCTTTAGCCTATGGATTCACATACTTTTTCCAACCTACACTGTGAATGTTTAATGGGATGTGTTCAATATGGACATAAAAGATTATAATTGTTTGTGTGTTGTTAGCTTAATCACATTGTGTTTGTCCATACTTGTGACTTTGATGAAGATGAGATCACATTTTATGACCAATTAATGCAGAAAACCAGCTAATTCCAAAGTGTTCACATACTTTTTCTTGTCACTGTATATATATATATATATATATATAATTTTAATATATACTGTATATAAAATTAAAAAACATAAATAATTGCCTTTGAGTGTCAGAAAAAGGTTTGAGGAAAAATTTCTGAAGGTCTGAGGACAGCAGAAATATTGCAAATTTGACTTCTCGTGGACATTTGCACATACAGGTGCATCTCAATAAATTAGAATGTCGTGGAAAAGTTCATTTATTTCAGTAATTCAACTCAAATTGTGAAACTCGTGTATTAAATAAATTCAATGCACACAGACTGAAGTAGTTTAAGTCTTTGGTTCTTTTAATTGTGATGATTTTGGCTCACATTTAACAAAAACCCACCAATTCACCATCTCAAAAAATTAGAATATTTTGACATGCCAATCAGCTAATCAACTCAAAACACCTGCAAAGGTTTCCTGAGCCTTCAAAATGGTCTCTCAGTTTGGTTCACTAGGCTACACAATCATGGGGAAGACTGCTGATCTGACAGTTGTCCAGAAGACAATCATTGACACCCTTCACAAGGAGGGTAAGCCACAAACATTCATTGCCAAAGAAGCTGGCTGTTCACAGAGTGCTGTATCCAAGCATGTTAACAGAAAGTTGAGTGGAAGGAAAAAGTGTGGAAGAAAAAGATGCAAAACCAACCGAGAGAACCGCAGCCTTATGATTGTCAAGCAAAATCGATTCAAGAATTTGGGTGGAATGGACTGAGGCTGGGGTCAAGGCATCAAGAGCCACCACACACAGACATGTCAAGGAATTTGTCTACAGTTGTCGTATTCCTCTTGTTAAGCCACTCCTGAACCACAGACAATGTCAGAGGTGTCTTACCTGGGCTAAGGAGAAGAAGAACTGGACTGTTGCCCAGTGGTCCAAAGTCCTCTTTTCAGATGAGAGCAAGTTTTGTATTTCATTTGGAAACCAAGGTCCTAGAGTCTGGAGGAAGGGTGGAGAAGCTCATAGCCCAAGTTGCTTGAAGTCCAGTGTTAAGTTTCCACAGTCTGTGATGATTTGGGGTGCAATGTCATCTGCTGGTGTTGGTCCATTGTGTTTTTTGAAAACCAAAAGTCACTGCACCCGTTTACCAAGAAATTTTGGAGCACTTCATGCTTCCTTCTGCTGACCAGCTTTTTAAGATGCTGATTTCATTTTCCAGCAGGATTTGGCACCTGCCCACACTGCCAAAAGCACCAAAAGTTGGTTAAATGACCATGGTGTTGGTGTGCTTGACTGGCCAGCAAACTCACCAGACCTGAACCCCATAGAGAATCTATGGGGTACTGTCAAGAGGAAAATGAGAAACAAGAGACCAAAAAATGCAGATGAGCTGAAGGCCACTGTCAAAGAAACCTGGGCTTCCATACCACCTCAGCAGTGCCACAAACTGATCACCTCCATGCCACGCCGAATTGAGGCAGTAATTAAAGCAAAAGGAGCCCCTACCAAGTATTGAGTACATATACAGTAAATGAACATACTTTCCAGAAGGCCAACAATTCACTAAAAATGTTTTTTTTTATCGGTCTTATGATGTATTCTAATTTTTTGAGATAGTGAATTGGTGGGTTTTTGTTAAATGTGAGCCAAAATCATCACAATTAAAAGAACCAAAGACTTAAACTACTTCAGTCTGTGTGCATTGAATTTATTTAATACACGAGTTTCACAATTTGAGTTGAATTACTGAAATAAATGAACTTTTCCACGACATTCTAATTTATTGAAATGCACCTGTATTTTATGCACGATTCATCTCCATTTTCGTGTAGTTTCTGGTCTTGCTCATAATATTACAAAACGTCTATGATGATCCCATCTGTATGAATTGAAGAGCTGATTTTAGAGCAGCTGAAATGACTGTCAGCTAATGAAGAATACACAGAAAACAACAGAGGAAAGCACACCTGTGCAAGTATACCTGGAGTTAACTACTATTGTGTTTTACTTATGTTGTCATGCATTCAAAAACTGTCTCTTTGGAGCATAGTTAATTTAAAAGTTAATTTAGTTACAAGTTTACAAGTATTTTATCCCTGCTCTCACCCTTCACTGCTGCTTGACTTTGGCGAAGTTAAGCCATATCACTTGAAAGATACTTTATTAAAAGTACAATAACATGGTAAGAAAACAGAAGTATCACTTTATTAAGATTTATAAATAGAAACAAAAGTTTTACCGACTTTTGCTGCATTTCTCTTAAGACATTTTAGGAGAAATATCTGAGACAAGTTGAAACTTGATGTTCTCAGTTATATTGTCAGAGCAACACCTGAGCAGTAACATTTTCCTCTGGGCCTTTTAGACAGTGGAAACAATACACTGAATCATGAACTAGCTAATCAGGTCTAATGGTTCTTTGTTAAGAGAAATGTTTTATGTGGGGCCAAGGGGGTGTAAAACAATGATGGTGAAGATGCCAAAAATATCAAACAAAAACAATATGTTCCATTGAATATATTTTCCAAATTCTATTGTTTCCATTGTTTTTTGGAGATCAACAGTGCCAAACAAATTTTATTATTTATTTATTTATTTATTCTAAGTAATAATAAATCATGTGAAAAGCAACACCCAACAAAGACCATCCAATGATAACAAATTCACAAAGAATTCTCCAAAACAAGGTAAAATGTTATCAGAGTGATGTTTTGGTATTGCACAGAGAAACATTGAAGAGAGAAAGAGACCAGCCATAATGACTAGATGACGAGACCATTGTGTTTGCACTCCACCAGTAATGCTCTCAAGTAGTCTCTATATCAGACTACTTGAGAACATTACTGGGGGAGGTGATGAGAACTGTCGTCTGCCACATAAAATAACCATGAACTTGTGCAAACACACACCCTCGCTGCTTATTAAGCAGACCGGCTCATTTGCATTTCATCCCAGACTGGCAGGGCCGAGGGCAGCCATATAGACGAGCACCCCTTGACCTTGACATCTAGGGTCCTTCTTCACCTGCTGCGGAGGCATTCAGGGCGTCATAGCTGTCTACTCACTGCCCGACTGGGCCTGCACTTTTTCACGTTCCCACGGTTTGTGTCCGGCCCACAAAGGCATTTGGAATGAATGTTCAACTTAATATTTACATTCAGAGCAGTCTAGACTTGCATTGTCTGGATGGACTACCAGCCCCCCTTCAAGATTTATAATCAGGAGATAGATGAACTCTGTGGACTTCTCTCATGGATAAGGGGCCATAATGTTGGCAATTAAGCGCAGCGTGAGAGCCGTGCCTGAAATAGCTATTTAATTTCAAGAAAGCTGGTGGGAGATTGAAGGCCAGAGGCAGTGCCCTGGTTTTTGTGTATTCTGTTGTCCAGGTTTTAGCGAGTATTAGTTTCATTCATCAGCTGTCACTATAGCGACTTTAACTTTAGTGGCCATTGCAGATTCTTATGTGTTCAGTCAAAGACCAGCCACTCTAAAAACACTGGACAAACTCCTAACTAAACATCACACTTTCATTAAACACATTTTTTTTATAACTGATACCGATTATTGTTGTTTGCATGTCCAATAACCGATATGCAGAACCGATATTTAATAACTGTTTTATTTATGCCTTTTTGCACAATGGTAACAAAAAAATCATTAGACCACAACCATAAAAACATATCATTAGCCTATAAATATATTTATAATAGTAATAATAATAATAATAATAATACAAATACGATAACCGATATACAGAACAGATGTTTAATAATTGTTTTATTTATGCCTTTTTGCACAATGTTAACAAAAAAATAATTAGACCACAACTATAAAAACACAGCATTAGCCTATAAATATATTAATAATTGTAATAATAATAATACAAGTCCGATAACCGATATGCAGAACCGATATTTAATAATTGTTTTATTTCCTTTTTGCACAATGCTAACAAAAAATAATGAAACCACGACTATAAAAACATAGCATTAGCCTATATATATATATATATATATTAATAATAGTAATAATAATAATAATAATACAAATACGATAACCGATATGCAGAACCGATATTTAATAATTGTTTTATTTCTTTTTGCACAATGTTAACAAAAAAATAATTAGACCACAACTATAAAAACACAGCATTAGCCTATAAATATATTAATAATTGTAATAATAATAATACAAGTCCGATAACCGATATGCAGAACCGATATTTAATAATTGTTTTATTTATGCCTTTTTGCACAATGTTAACAAAAAATTATGAAACCACAACCATAAAAACATAGCATTAGCCTATATATATATATTAATAATAATAATAATAATACAAATACGATAACCGATAGGCAGAACCGATATTTAATAATTGTTTTATTTATGCCTTTTTGCACAATGGTAACAAAACAATCGTTAGACCACAACCATAAAAACATAGCATTAGCCTATAAATATATTTATAATAGTAATAATAATAATAATATTACAAAAGGCATAAATAAAACAATTATTAAATATCAGTTCTGTATATCGGTATATACAGAACCGATATTAAATAATTGTTTTATTTATGCCTTTTTGCACAATGCTAACAAAAAATAATGAAACCACGACCATAAAAACATAGCATTAGCCTATATATATATATATATATATGAATAATAGTAATAATAATAATAATAATAATACAAATACAAATACGATAACCGATATACAGAACAGATATTTAATAATTGCTTTATTTATGCCTTTTTGCACAATGTTAACAACAAAATCATTAGACCACAACTATAAAAACATAGCATTAGCCAATAAATATATTAATAATAGTAATGATAATAATAATAATAATAATAATAATAATAATAATACAATCCGATAACTGATATACAGAACAGATATTTATTAATTTTTTTATTTATGCCTTTTTGCACAATTTTAACAAAAAAATAATTAGACCACAATCATAAAAACAGAGCATTAGCCTAAAAATATATTAATAATAATAATAATAATAATAATAATACAATCCGATAACCGATATACAGAACAGATATTTAAAAAAAAATTTATTTATGCCTTTTTGCACAATTTTAACAAAAAAATAATTAAACCACAATCATAAAAACAGAGCATTAGCCTAAAAATATATTAATAATAGTAATAATAATAATAATAATAGTAATAATACTAGTCCGATATCCGATATACAAAATCAATATTTAATCATTGTTTTATTTATGCCTTTTTGCACAATGGTAACAAAAAAATTTGATAACCATAAAAACATAGCATTAGCCTATAAATATATTAATAATTGTAATAATAATAATAATAATAATAATAATAATAATAATACAAGTCCGATAACCGATATGCAGAATCGATATTTAATAATTGCTTTACATACTGTAGCATTAATGTAGCATTTGCCTATAAATATATTATTAATAGTAACAGTATAAATAATAATAACAATAATAATAATAATAATAATAATAATATAGTCGCATGTGACTATTGTCGGGGGCCAGCACATATGGCGAGATGACCAAAATAATCAAATTTGAATGAAAAGATCCTGTGGACACCTATTTTGGTGTGACATTTCACCTGCTTTGAGCACAGCTGCAAAAAATAGGATTTTATTAAATTATAGCTCCCCCTAGCATTCAAAATGAAAGAAACTCGGCATGTTACCTCAGAGTGTTCTCTTGTCTATGTGTAAACATTTTGTTACGTTTGAAAATTGCACTCACAAGATACAGGCTAATTAGTAGACGTGGGCTATTCGAGTTTGGACTCGGACTCGAGTCCAATTTTAATGGACTTGGACTTGTCACGGACTCTGGCCTTTAGGACTCGGAATTTCTTTCAGAGTCCAGCCGAGTCCGTGACACTTGTGATGCAATGAAAAAAATAAGTAAATAAATAACAAAACAGAAATTAATTGCACACTCATCAGTCAACCAATACGCTTGAATGTTAATACAGATACTACAGTATAACATCGACTACCGAGGTGGCTGGCACGACGAAAACATAAAGACAGGTATGTATCCAATGTAATAGAAACTAAACAAGGCAGTTTCACAGGACACGGGACCTGACAAATGGTAAAATTGCGTGTGGCATTTGTGCAGCCAAGATTGCGGTTTCATTGTGGTTAAAAACTTAAAATCAAGAACTTCATTGAGTCAAGTCACCCACATCATGTCTCTCACAGTTTACTAAAAACAGCATATCAAAATAAAAATACTGGATTAATATTGGATATTAAGTCTTTTTATGCATAATGTATCTACACATGTAGGCTTCTGTCATCTCTTGTGGTCCACACAGTGTTGTCAGCTTGAACTGGTCCATAATAGCTTGATGAAGTAACTGTGTAACTTTTTAAATAGTCGAGGGGGAAAAGCATTATTGCTAAAGCAGACAGCAACTCTAAACAGATAAACAGCACCTGTTTATTATTGATTGACTATTTTCAAAGCATTGACAAGCTGCTTAAAATACATTCTTTTACAGCATTTGTCCAACATTCATAACATTCAACCATGCACAATAAAATATTAGGATATTTTGGGCAGTGAAATGTTTTGTTTATAATTTAATTATAGACTATAAAATAAATGTATTATTTGATGACAGAGTGTGTGTATGAAGCTAAACTTCATGTTACGAGATGAATTTAGTTGGTTATGACATTTTTATTTTAAATGTTTATTTATTTAATTTTTATTGTAAACCACCGGGTAACTTATGCACATCTGTTAAATTTATGACTTTTATGATAAAATTATTATTCTCCATATTTTTGCAGTTAAAGAAGTGAAATTTTCTTTGGTTGGAATTTAAAGATTTCAGACTGATCGCTGACCAACGCAGCTGCCGCTCAAGCAAATATCACTTATTATAATTATTTTTTTATCTTCTGCGGCAGCTGCTACGAGACGCAAACGGATGCATCAGGTACACGAGCAGCACGCAGAACTGCCCTGCATTGTGCGGTTTCCCGCAAATTAACTAGAAACTCATGTCTGTGACGACATGGCGCTAATATTATCAGTGGGCTTTTCCAGTGTTTTTGGATGTAGCATTTGCAGTCAAATCATGAGACGTAACTTCTCAGCGAGTGCTAATTACTACTCTGTTGACTCATTTGTATGTCCTGTATTTTCCCAAATCAGTCGGCAGATAGAGACTATAGACTACTAGCATTGACTATTATTTATTTAGATAGGGATAATTTTAAATAAAACTAAATTAAATTGACAAATTGAAAATGAAGTAGAAATAAAAACTCAATTAAAATTCGAAACATAATAACCTTGGTTGTAATGACTAATGCAGCTTTCACTTTCTTTAGTCTACGTTCGAGTGGAGGGGAAAAAGCAACAAATAATTGAAATGTCAACAGAACGCAATAAGAAGTGTGTTGAAGGACAGTTTTGTCTTTATACACCTAAAGCATATACTTTCATTCTGAAACCACTTTGAAGTTTGTTCAGTAGGATACTAATCATAAAATATATATATGAAAGGCAACAGAGGTGTTTTTGTTACATTTGTAACTGTTTTTCTTAGTTGTGAAGTTTAAAAAAAGCTTAAAATATTGATGTTGAGTTTATGGCTACAATTTTAATTCAGATTCATGAACAGATTTTATGGACTCAGTCTTGAGTCCGATTCAGCCTCTTTTGGACTCTGACTCAACTCGGACTCGATTGTTTAAATACTCATACGCAACTTGGACACGACTAAGGTGGACTCGAACCCAACACTACTAATTAGTCATTATAGGCCACACCCAAAACATATTTGCTTATATCTTTGGAATGATTCAATGCATCAAATTCCTTATACAACTTTTTATCAGGAGGGTCTGTAGATGATATATACCAAGTTTTGTAAGAATCGGGCAAACGGCCTAGGACAGGTTCGAAAAAGTAGGTTTTTCGAATAAATCAAAATTGTAAAAACAAATGTGACCATATCATTGCGGGGCACTGGTGGATTCAGAGAAGCTACAAATTTGTATTGTAGCCTATACGGTTCCGGAGTTATGAGCAAAAATACGAATTAGCTAATTATACCGCCACCGTGTGGCCAAATGTCACAAAATTTTATATGTGGCTTCGAGTTGACACCCTGCTTGTGTATAGTAATTTCCATAACCCTCGGCCTTTCCCAATACGAGTTATAAGGTGCTGAAATTTGATTGGCCATTGGCGGCCATTTTTGTTAATTTGTCGAATTTATTTTTTAAGAATATGTTATCATTTGAACCAAGGAAGATGCATATTTAATTTGAACTTTGTCGCTCAAACGGCTGTAAAGTTATGACAGTTTTTTAGTTGTAGCACCCCTAGGGGTGAAATTGTACGAAACTTTGTTGACATCTTCTAAACTTCCTGTTGACTATGTGTACTGAGTTTGGTTACATTTGGAGTTTGTGTTGAGTGGATATTGATCAATTACTCAAATCAAGTTAAACCAAAGGAATTGTGTCATTAATATCTTCGGAACGATTTGACGTATCGAAATTCTTTTGATTACTTTTTGTCAGGGGGGTCTGTAGATGATGTATACCAAATTGCATGCTGATCATACTATCGGTCTAGGAGGAGTTAGAAAAAGTAATTAAAAAAAAATTCAAAGTGCCGGAAAAATATTATCGATGGAAATGAAATCGGAGATATACATTTTGTAGGGCTTGACTCAAGGAACCAGAGGAAAAAATAATTTCGATTCGGTTGCAGAGATATGAGCCAAAACGTAAAAGTGTTTATTATAGCGCCACCTAGGTTCAGATGGGTGTGTGTTTGTGCACCTGAGTAGTGGGGGGGATTTGGGATCATCCTGCTAAGTTTGGTGTCTCCATGACTTACGGTCTCTGACGCCCAGACACTTTAAGGGCAGAATTACAGAATCAGTACAATTACAATAGGGGGCCAAGCAGCGAAGAAGTAATACCAAGTGTTACTAAGTAATAGGTATTACTTATAAGGCTGTATGATAGCACTCTAGTTCACTGAAATAATTATAAACACCGCTGCTTCCTGCTGATCCCGCTACTTTTTTACACACCCATGGCGCCATTATCTGTAGATTCGATATTTAAAAAATGATAACCAGTTAAGCAGAAAAGTGTACTGATGGTTAAAAACACTGGTAAAACCTATCATCGGCTGATCTCCATTTACTATTCCTTATACTTAAGGCGAAGTTTACATGAGATATCTTCATGCCGGTTCATGTCGCGCACCCAAATGTCATCAATTCAGATTCTATTCAGATTATTATATCAAAACAAAACAGTATAAACAAAACAGTGTTAAACTTAAAGAATCCATTCAGTTTGCATCGAATTTAAGTATAATTGTTTTCGTAACATTAAACTGAACAGAAAGTAAATTTTTATGTTTTTTTATTTTTTATTTAAGTGCATAGTGTATAGTGCGTCATTTGGGACACATACAGCTATAGACACATGTACTTGGGCTCTTCTGACTTCACTTCCAAGATGGATGCAACTTGAAAAATTAAACATGCATTAAATTATATCTTTTAATAACTTGAGGTCACATGACAACAATGTAGCATACGGAAATGTTGCATAATGCATACGCTCTCATACTATTTTTTATTTTATTTTATTCTTTTGGATTTTTCCCATTTTTCACCCAATTTGGAATGCCCAATTCCCAGTGTGCTTTTAAGTCCTCGTGGTGGCGTAGTGAGACCTTCAGTCCACGCATCTTATCACGTGGCTCGTTGAGCATGACACCGCGGAGACATAGCGCGTGTGGAGGCTTCACACCATCCACTGCGGCATCCGCGCTCATCTCACCACGCGCCCCACCGAGAACGAACCACATTATAGCGACCACGAGGAGGTTACCCCATGTGACTCTACCCACCCTAGCAACCGGGCCAATTTGGTTGGTTAGGAGACCTGGCTGGAGTCACTCAGCACACCTCACATACTATTTTTAAAATAGAGAGGCAATATTTAGTGTTCTGTACACGGTGTGCAGTATGCAGTATGCTGTACGATAGTATTCCATTCCGAGCACAGTTTCATAAAATTACGTTTTCCTTGTTGGTACATACAGGGTGGAATGAGCCTCTCTCTTCTCACTTCCTGTATCTGCTCTCAGCTGATTGGCTACCGCCATGCGCCGCTCTGCCATTGCACAGAGGAGAACACAGTGGCATCACTACTATTGAGAGTGTTTTATGCATGTTTGTGTGTCACACACCTCTATGGATAAATTCAGTGTAGCTTTTGCATTTGTAGTTTTTTCTCGAATGCAGCCGTTGATGCGTGATGCGTTCAATTTATAGGTTGTGTTTATGTGTAATGCGGGGCTTATGGTGGATGGGGGAGTAATTTGCATGTCTGCGTTTCCTTGCATCTGTTCGGATTGAATGGCATATGTGCAGCCAGGGCAAAATATGCAAATGGCGCTCACAAATGGACACATGCACAGATCCAGACACTATTCTATCTTCACACATTAGCGCACACACACATACGTGGAGTATTTTAAATGGGTCTCATTTAAACCCAGACAGAGACATCCCCCACCCGAAACTACCCCAGACGTGAACCCCAAAAAGCCCTCATGTTCAAGTGCAAACCTCCCTTCCCCCCGAAATTACACACTGGCACAGACAAACCGAAGTGATGCGTAGGAGCCATTTTTTCTGGAAACCTGTATTCACACAAGCACATACTCGTCTCCACCTTTGTGAACCAAACAAAGCTTAGCTGTTACAAACCAACAGACAACAACTCACCGAAAGAGGTTAAATCACTGTCTGTTTTATAACATAAGAAATGAGAACACTGAAGTTTAGTTTTAGTCTTAAAGGGTGACTGATGTATACAGAATTTCATCTTTATTGTCAAATACTCAAGACATCAAACTCTGTTTCCACAACGGGAAAAAACAGACCGATTCTGGCCTACATCTCTGACAGTTCATCCCTTCATCTAAAAATAAAACTGTAGCTACAGAATTAGAAACTAATTTAAAAGTGTCTCAGACCCAGTTCATTTCAAATCTTTGATTGGGTGGTGAATTCAGTTCTTTAAAATAATACTGCACTGAGATCCTTTTAAAAGAAGTCTCTTGCTTCTCCTGAGAAAGAGACCCCAGTAATCTCACATGTGTCTCCTCTAGAGTTTCAGGTGACATCTCAGCAATGGTTCATACTGTACTAATTTGCCACGATACCAAAGTCTGCAATCCAAAGTGAGAAATCTCAATATGAAGCTATGCTATCTATATTCATTCTGTTTGGGCCATTCCGTGTCAAGTCAACCAGAGGTCCCCAGCTCAAAATTTTATTTTTGGTAATCATTTTACTGGTGAAAGATAAACATAAATGATGGTGAAAGCCAAAATATGAAATGCCATGGATCAATATTTACTGAACAATCCATTATTTTGTAGACGGGGGTCAAAATGACCATTTTCACCTATGATTGTGGAGCAAAACTACAGGTAAAATAAAACAACCTTAGACAGGTGGCAGCATTGTGTTTTTATTTTTGCGCAGAGATATGTAGGTCTATTACTAAAATAAGTTGTCTTGAGCACTCCTTGTTGCATTATATGCCAATGGCGTGAGTCCAAAAATGGGAAACAGTTGGTTTTCCAAAGCTGGAGTGCCTATAACTCCAGAAGCATTAAATATATCTCAATATCCTTTTAGATTATGGTTATAAACAAACTTATCTTTTTGTATCTTAATTTTTAAGCCCCTGTATGTAAATCCCAGAGATATGGGGCTCTCAATGTGGCTCCATGAGTAATTAATTTTTCCCCCATTTTCAATGATTGAAAACCAAATGTGGGTCACATGGTATGAACAAATGGTCTTGTCCAACAAAACAAAGGAGAACTAGAAACTAGACTAGAAACTAGAAATGTACCTTTATTTGTTCACATAAAAACATTAATGTAAAAATCTTGATATTCAAGAGTCCAAAATACACTATTATTAAGAATAAGCGTCACATGTAGGTGTTCAGTTTGTGCAATGCCTATATTTACTTTTTGGATTTTAGAAATGTATTGATAAAATCGAAGATTTCAGCCAGGGATCTCAAACTGTGCTCGGATACCAAATGCCATGAAAGAGCAACTTCTCAGCAATACAATTTTTATCTGGACATACGGTGCATGCAGTAAATCTAATCTGATATTTCTAAATAATAGTCGTTTCAGTCACAACAGTTGTTAATGTTGGCTTTAAAAAAAAACATTATTGATTTTTAAAGCACTGTATTCCTCCTCTGTGTTGGCTCGATTGGCACATGCATGCGCAGTTGGCATTCTGACGACCACACACTTGCTGAGCAAACCTTCAAAGCTGTGTGCAGGCTGATGGACTAATTACTGCCCGTCCGTCTATTACACTGTCATGGTTTGGTCACCCTCCCTCTTATTGTTCTTTACAGTGAGGGATTTGCATACGGGGGGCCTCTCGTTTCAGTAGAAGTCTTGTTAAGGCTTGCGTTCCATATGGCAGGCAGTGCAGCACCATCTAAACCACGCTGACAGCTAAAAAATGCCGCTTTGAATTGATTGCTTCTCAAACACACTCCCATTCTGCGATTTGCATGCTTAGAATCCAAGTTCACGAGCGTTTCGCTTTATACTCAAGACCCCCCTCACCTTAATCAAAAAAATGCAAATGCGATTAGGCAGAGTTTTTGAATGGCTAATGGCCACACAGATGGCAAATGGTGAAAAGGCGGTGCCATGTTTTGGAGGGAAATGGCCTGTCAGCAGACGTGGTGGCCATTTTGTCTACTTTTGTACCAGCCAGGTGCTGTTCACTGGCAAATGGGCATTACTGCCCGCAGACAGCACTTAATTCAAAGAGAATGTTGAAACAAAACAGGCAGACAAAGAAACTGTCCGTCAACAAAACAAAACGAGAGCCACATAAAATACCACCAATCCATGTACAGAGAACGCTTGTAGAAGAGCCCTGATTATATGGTGTGATTCCTAAAGTTTAAAATTGTGTGGTCTGTTGAGGAGAGGTGTTCCAGTATATTTCTAAGCAATCATACTCTTGATTTTTGCCTGTTAAACAATAAAACTGGTGAAAAATCCCATAGATTTACACTGGAGGAGGAGCCTAACTTGAGGGTGAATTCTTTTAAATAAGCAACTACCTATCAACTACCCAGAACTCCCTAACAACCACTCAGTAATGCTCTAGCAACAGGCCGGAACACCCTAGCAATTGCATAGTAACTCATTAAATACCACTCAGAACACTTTAGGAACCACATAGCAGTGCCCTAACAACAACCCAGAACACCTTAGCAACCGTATAACAATGCATTATATAACACTCAGAACACCTTAGCAACCACTTGGTAATGCCCTAGCAGCCACCCAGAACACCCTAGTAACTGCATAGCAATGCACAAAACAACACTCAGAATCCTAAGCAACCACATACCAATGCCCTGGCAACCACCCCAAACACCCTAGCAACTGCATAGCAATGCATTACACAACACTCAGATTCCTTAGCAACCACATACAAATGCCCTGGCAACCACCCCAAACACCCTAGCTTCTGCATAGCAATGCATTAAACAACACTCAGAGTCCTTGGCAACCGCATACCAATGCCCTGGCAACCACACCAAATGCCATAGCAACTTCATAGCTATGCACTAAATGCCACTCAGAATCCGTAGCAACCACCCTGAACATCCTAGCAACTGCATAATATTGCACTAATCACTCAGAACACCTTAGCAACCACAAAGCAATGCCCTGGCAACCACTCCAAACAGCCTAGCAATGCACTTAACACCTCTCACAATCCTTAGCAACCACCCTAAACACCCTAGCAAACTGCATAACAATGCATTAAACACATTTAGAATACCTTAGCAACCACATAGCACTTCCCTGGCAACCACCCATAACAAACTAGCAACTGCATAACAACACACTAAACGCATTTAAAACACCTTGCCTACCACATAGCACTGCCCTGGCAACCACCCATAACAAACTAGCAACTGCACGACAACGCATTAAACACTCTGAACACCTTAGCAGCCACAATAGAAGGCCCTGGCAACCACCCCAAACACCCTAACATTGTGGAGTCTAGTTTGGTACGATCAATTCAGAAAATGTCAAAATCTACATATTTTTACTTAAATTAATTTCTGTGCCACCAATGGCTCAGAAATGAACATTTTTCACCTTAAAATAATTGTGTTATGGGTGCAAGAGATCATTTAATATCCAGGTGAACTGTTTTCAGTCTTAGTAATTAATAATGTGTTGACTGATTGAAATGTACACCATATCTTTTTATAGATAAAAAACAAATGAAACTCAAACTTAGACAAATACAGTCTTTAAGAATGAACTGCTGTAAAATGCAACACTGTTCAACCCACTTTGTGAAGCACCGTTCCTCTGACGGTCTCTCAGCTTGCAGCTGCAGGCGAGATTAGACCAGCATCAGTTTTCCTTTCTCTTTTCTCTTTCTATCGTACTGAGCTCCAGAGGTGCCGGTGTGGTATTCTCAAAGCCCAGCACAGCTAACCCTTCCTGGCCTCCAGAAGAGAAAGCGGCCCACAGACACGAGGAATAGAGCTGGAGTGCTCCTGGCGATCGCTATCAGTGAGCTGGACATCTCTGACTTCATCTCAGAGTCTTGAGACAATCCTTTTCTTGCACACCCTCCTCATCTCTCCCTGCATACAAAAGACAAAAAGAAAAGAGTGAGAATTTAGAATGTTGTAGATATTAAACATAAATTTCTTAGGCTATGTCCACACTAATACGGTTTTGTTTGAAATTAATTTAATTACACTTACACCTCTCATCCACACTTGAACAGTGTTTCATCCTTAAAATAAGATAAATTTACTTGAGAAGCTAAATTGAGTACAACGACTTGTTTTATATGTTAAAATGATTTTTTTTTTCTTTCTTGTTAGATCTATGCTTAAAACAAGCATTTTTTTATTTTTATTTTACTATAACACCATCTCTGCTGGTCAATATGCTTTTGTGTTAACACTCCTATGGTATTCGGTCATTTTTTAACAAAATACATATTCCTCCTTTAATAAAAATGGTTTCCTTTATCTGAGCAGTACGAGACCTGTTATGAGACCTCCATTTGCCATCTGAATATACAAAAAAAATAAATAAATAAATAATTGTGCTTGATTCGATACGTTTTAGTGGTCATAAAAAAAGGCAACACCTTTGGTATTTGCGATCAAAATTGACCGACCATTGAAAATGAATGGGAAAGACCAAAAAAACTGAGGATTTTTTTTTATCTGTCATATACAATCCATAAATCAGCCACAATGCTGAAAAAACAGACAGAAATTATAGGGTGAGACTCTAAAACATCCTCAGTGCAAAACATACACACCCACTCCACACACACACACACACACACACACACACAGAACCAGGGCATCAGTAAGTCATTGTTGGCATTACAAGTCATCTGTTGTTTTCCAGCTGATGACAGCAATCTTGCACACACATGCACACACACACACACACACACACACACACACACACACATTTGCAACATACATTTTTACTATAGAAAGTTTGAAATTGTTAAATGTTTACTCTGATTCTTCTGTTTTATCCTCTAAATTAATTTTCTGAATTTTGCAGTTCATTTCTGTTTCTTGATGTTCATTTTCTTGACATTATTATGCATTTACTTTGAGTTTTTACATTTTATGTTTGAAATAAATTATTGGTAGAAAATGCTTATTCTGTGTCTTCTCTTTGTAACACCATGGTCAGGTTTGATTGCAAGCATAATGACATTAACTGCAAAAACTGACACTTCAAATCCATTTTAAAATGCAAAACTTTGACAAATAATAGTTTGATAATGTCGTAATATATATCCAAATGCATATCTTGTAGTAAAATATAAAATTAGGTTACAACAAGACATCAGTCTAAACAGTAGTTACACGCCGATTTTATTGTTCTTACTTCAGGGAAGATGAAATGGTATCATTATCATCATCAAAAAAAAGTCAAAAATGACCGCGAATACCATAGGGGGGTGCCATTTTTCAATACCATAAGAGGGTTAAGAAAAAGTAATGAATTTGATTTGAAAGAATATTTTGAGTCCGTTCTTCCTGATGTTCAGGATGTAAATAAGCTAAATGAAGAGTTTGACGCAGGTGGCCGCAGAGCAAAATAAAATGGTTTAGCAGATGACATTTATATTTACATTTATTCATTTGGCAGATGCTTTTATCCAAAGCGGCTTACAAAAGAGGAATAATACATCATAAGCGATTCATCATAAGGAGACAGTGGTACGAAAAGTGCTGCATTACAAAGTTTCACTAGCATCAGAATAGTAGTATTCAAGACATATTAGAGAATATATATATTTATTTTTAGTTTTTTTGTGAGTACATGTTCAAGTGGTCATGGAAAAGATGTGTTTTTAGCTGTGTTTTGAAGACATAGAGTGAGTCAGCTTCACGGATGGAGTTGGGAAGGTCATTCCACCAACGAGGTACAGTGAAACCGAAAGTCCGGGAAAGTGTTTTGGTGCCTCTTTGTGTTGGTACAAGAAGGCGCCGCTCATTAGCCGACCGCAGCCTTCTGGTGGGCGCGTAGCTCTGCAGAAATGATTTTAGGTATGCTGGAGCAGACCCAGTGACTGTTCTGTATGCCAGCATCAGAGCCTTGAATTTGATACGTGCATCAACCGGCAGCCAGTGGAGAGAGACAACAAGTGGTGTAACATGCGCTCTCTTTGGTTTATTAAAGACCAGACGTGCTGCTGCATTCTGGATCATTTGCACGGGTCTAATTGCACATGCAGGGAGGCCTGCAATGAGAGCGTTACAGTAGTCCAGTCTAGTTATGACAAGTGACTGAACAAGAAGTTGTGTGGCATGTTCAGAGAGGAAGGATCTTATTTTCCTGATATTGTAGTGTATGATTTTTACACATATTTCATTTTTATTTTTTGCAGAACTCACCGCCACAATGTTGTAGGGTGTTGTGTGTGGTTTCTAGTGTTGCCAGAGTGTTGTTTACTGGACCAAATCATAAAAAAGCCAACCCCCTCTATGATTCTCTGTTCTTTAGATATGTCTAGACATGTGCATGTGTGCACAAACCCCATTTGAGAGGAACGTATGCAAGTTGAGGGAAAGATGCAGTACCCCGTGGAGCAGGTGGAGGAGCTGGAGAACAGTATGGGGCTAGGGTCTAAATTCGAGAAAATTTTTAACATTTGTAGGTCAAATTTAATTTATAGATGATCAAAAAACTATTTAACCCTTTAATGGGTTAAATAGTGGGATGGACAAGTGAGAAACAAAATTATTATCAAAATATGAATAACTACAGTCTTGACCAGCAAAATATTGGTATCATTTGAAAGCTTAGAAGCTGTACTTTCCAATGCATGCTGGCGTTATGACCAAAACTGAACAAGTGCTTCGAAATTTGCAGACAAATCAGAAGTGTTCCGTTTTAATAATTTATTTACGATTTTGCACTGTACATATTACTGTAATCAGTAAAAACATCAAACTGATCAAATAGTCATGTGTCATATGTTGTTGGAAATCTCTCAATGAGTAGAATACAACCAGCCTATTTGTTTTACTCACAGACACAAACATAGCAAGTAATAGCTAACTGTATGTCTTTGACATACAAGTTTCATGTGAACAAGTGTTGCACATATGCCACATTAATTTAACAAAAAATAAACAGAACATAAAATATCACATACTATTACTTAGAGGAGATGATTATCTTTAAAACGTGCCCACACACAAAGTAATCAGAGGCACAGATAATTAGATAACCCACACAAAGCACAATGTGCACACAGCATCTGGTTATCTGACATCTTGCTTTCTGGCTACAAACACATCAGCTTTCCTGGATTAGATGATGTCATCGGAAATGCTGTAGTGTCATAGAATGCTAAACCTATCAGATTGGGTTCAGATTGCTCCAACCAGTGGTGATAGTCCTTCATATTTGGGCAGAGAGTCATGTGATCAATCACTCTAATTACACATGGCCACCAGAAGATGGCACCAATTACATGACACAGACTCAATGATGACTCAAATGGCACAGAATGAAACTCATTCTGTGAAATCTCATTACTCAAATCATGTCTGCATGCTATGCAAACCTTTAGTCATTGTTGTGTTTACATGTGTAATTAGTGCTTATGTACAGTTATTATGTTGTTTTATTTGTTTGGAGAGGCTTTTGAACACTAGGATAAATTATTTTGTAGTGTTATAACTTTTGATTGCTTTGTTGTATCAACACGTAACTTTTCTCTGTTACAGTTGACATGATTGGGAACAAAACAAAAGCAGTTTTTCAGAGCCACCTTATTTATACCCTAAAATACACTACCGGTCAAAAGTTTTGAATCACTTGACTGAAATGTTTCTCATGATCTTAAAAATCTTTTGATCTGAAGGCGTATGCTTAAATGTTTGAAATTAGTTTTGTAGACAAAAATATAATTGTGCCAACATATTAATTTATTTCATTATAAAACTAAAATTTAATAATAATAAAAAAAAAAAGTTTTTGAAATTGATGACTTGGACCAAATAATAAGGAGAAGCAGCCAATAAGTGCCCAACATAGATGGGAACTCCTTCAATACTGTTTAAAAAGCATCCCAGCGTGATACCTCGAGAAGTTGGTTGAGAAAATGTCAAGAGTACATGTCTGCAAATTCTGCAGCCAAAAAGCCTTTAATTTTGGGTATGCCACTGAAACAAGAAATCATTCAAAACTTAAAGTTTAAAGGGATAAAGCTGTATAACATCCAGCACCTAGGTCAAAATGGTTCTTCCAAAACGGGTCAAAATGTACTCATTTAGACAATGGAAGAAACACTCTGTCAATTTCTCTAAAACAATTATATACAAAAATAATTTTCTTTTATATTTTGTTTGTTTTGATGGTCTTGACAAAATCACAACGTTTAGTTCCAGTACCAAAAACTATGCAGTAACGTATTCTTTACCTGTCATGGGTCAAAAATGACCCTAAGACAATAGGAGGGTTAATGCCAACTAAAAAAACCAACTTTTCTCTGAAGGTAATTCTATAAACAGTCTACATCTGTAAAGGCCCCAAAACCAACGCTTATGTATGCTGAACCTTTGTTTATCTAGCAACGTCAAGACAATAACACACAGTCCATGGGAAATCACCTGCGTCTCGAGTCCATCAAGAGCTGCCGCTCTCTGGGATGAGTTTTGAAAAGCTTCCAGTGAAGCGCTCCTCAAAGAGCCAGTTCTATCCCTTCAGTACATTAACACCCTATAGATTTCCTCACAATACACTCATTGATTGCCTGTAAGCATCCTTGCATTGAACTAATTACAGGGAGACCCCCAATCTTAATTTCCATTTGAATTGCAGACAAGGAAGAAAGGAAACTAGAAGGAGAGGCGCTGGTTCGTACTTACTGAAAGGACAGGCTTGTGTCTTTGAATTTCAGGAACATAAAGGAGAGTAAATAAGGCACAGGCAAGCTAATTGAGCGGAACGACATTCCCTGTGGATTTTACGGGAGGTAACGTGGTGAAATGTTCCCAAAGCTAGAGCTGCCCGCCCCGAGGCCTGATAGTCGCATCATTACGGTGAAGATGACTAAACATAAATGCCACTTTTGCCACCATTTGTACATGCTGATAAAAAATAAAGAAGTGCCCACAGGAAAGAAAACTCTTCAACATTTCTCCTATATTAAATGGAGAATCAAAAGATGTTTCTCCTCTGAAAATGTGGCCGGTAATCTCACATGTGTCTTCTCTAGAGTTTCAGAAGAGATCTCAACAATGTCTCAAACTGTGCTCAGGTTTGCTCAAGTCACCAAAGTCTGCAATCACAATATGAACTCAAACCTTTCTCTTCAAATTCTCCCAAGAAGAGAAGATTATTTGAACTATGTGATCCACACATTCATTTTATAGCTCTATACGCTTAATGTCAATGATTAACTCATTTGTCTTTTTTATTAAGGAATTTTAGGAGAAACATCTGAGACAAATGTTATACTTAAAAGTAACATGAAATAGAACTTCATTAAGTCTAATAAGCTTTGAAAGAGCAACTTTTGAGCAATAACATTTTCTCTGTGCAGAATTGATAATTAATCGCTGATAAACCTTTTGATTGATCTCGATAATTTCATATTGTACATTAATCCTTTTATGCATACCTTGGGCCTGTAGTGACCCGGGACCTCATTCCACCCCCTGATTTTCTGTGCGCCAATGGAGAATTATCAGTACTCCATATACATGTACACATATATATTATACATGTTATTACTTACTCAAGGTGGCACTGTTGTTTCAGTGATTGATTTAAATTTGACATTTCTATTTGATGAAGAAGCGACGTAAACTATAGCAAGTTTAACACATGAACAGTATGATTTCGATATTGTCATTTTGGGTTAACTACTGAAATTATGTAAGTTGTGCGTCTATTTTAGACTCAAAAAGTGCCTGAGAAAATTCACATGTGTACCTTTAAGTATTTAAAGAACATCTTAAATCATTTATTTGTGTAAATTTTTGTTCCACAACTTTGAGAGTGACATCATTTTTAGCTTAGCACGACACAATTCTTTTCCAAAGCTATTCTTGGAGTCAGTAATGATATTTCGAACTTTTCCCACGTTCAAAAGCAGGCCAAATTCAAGAAGGTTACATCTGAAACTATCCTCACACACACACACACACACACACACACACACACACAGACACACACACACACACACACACAGCTGGCCCCCTATTATTTGGACATGCATCACAGATCTTATTGAATGTCTCGCAGTGAGACATTCCAGCTAAGTTGCTATGAGTTTGTCTCATTCCTGTCTGTCTGCGTCCATCAGTCTCTATGTCTACAGTGTCTCACTCTCTTTCAGACACACAGACATATTCATGGGCTTCACACAAACCTAGGTTTTTGTTGCTTGATGAACTTCAATTCAGTTGTTCAATTGGTTATCCGTTTTGATTTTGCCATTTAAAAAGTAAATATGGGCAGTTGTTACTATTTCTAACCCTTAAAATTACTTTTGTTGGTATGACATGATGCAGTCAGGTTGATTTAGTTTTTAATAGCTTTGAATTTGATTTTAAATTTAAACACCCTGCAAAGCAGAATATTACAGTAATTTTACCCTTATCTGTGTTATAAAATAAAATAAAAGACACCAAATTTAAGTAGTTACATTTCTTATTAATAAAAATCGGAATAAACAAATCTTCAACCAAGTAATAAACTGTAGTTCATTAGCCTAACTGTACTCTATTTATGCTTGCCAAGCAACATATCATCTTGGTGCGGTTACATGTGTGCGTTTATTTATTTATTTATTTTATTTTATGTATTGTTCCCAATGATGCGAAGGTCGCAGAGATCAAAAATAACAATCAGTTGTAGTAAATCAAAACCTTACACTTTGACAAACGGATACAAACAAACAGAAAAGCAATACTAGTTTCTGATAGCTTCAATAGTTGATCAGCTTCGAATCTGAAATTTAGAGTCAGAACTACCAGTTTTATTACTTACTAACAGTTAACTAACAGTTTTATAACTGTTAGTGCTGTTAGTCATTTAATTTTTTTTATTGCAATTAATCGCGTAATTTTTTTGTAGTTAATCGCGATTAAACGCAGATTTAGAAAATGCTGAAATTTGACACCATATACTGTATACATATTTCCCTGTCAAAATGCATTTACTTCCATCTTAAGAAAGAAAACAAAACAATATGTAACAATATAATGCTTTATTAACATTTTACAAACAAAGCCTTTCACAGTATAAAGATAGAAATGCACTAAAACAGCACCAGTTCAAGTAACCAGTTCAATAAAAGTGATTTGATTTTTATTTTAACATTAAACATTTGTGTTGTGTCCATCAGTGTAATGACTTCGGGTGGACACATTACATAAGTTCTACCCTCCCAACAAGTTTATGCTGGTTTATGCTGTATTAATGGTAAATCCATTAATCGCGATTAAGAAAAATGACCCCTTAAACTCTGGTGCATTTTTGGGCTGCCGCCTGCAATTTTTCACACTCAAATTTAAAAGCTCACACATACTGTGGACTAATTGCAAAAAAATTGGTCTCATTTTTCAGAGAACCAACCAAATAAAATAAAAAGACTCCAATTATTCATGAATAATATTGAATGTTTATAATCTTTTTTTTAATGTAAACATGTAATTCTGGTTCTGTTCACTCTACTTCACTTTGAAAAGTCTAATTTTATTCCACTAGATGGCAGAAAGCACTAGAAAAAAAATTCACAATATACAGATCTGAAATGTAGGTAGCGCTCTAACGCATTTTAGCCCTCACAGATGTGCTTGTCCATAGACATTCAGTCTAATTTTCAGTTCAAGCACCACCCTTGTTGTTTTATTGAATATCTCGGCCTCTGAGTGGACTAGAAGCTCAATCTATGTGTCATTAGAAAGCTGAGATCCTCCTCTTTGCAAACATTAATAGTTGAAAACATATTTTTCTGGTGATTTGTTTAGCATGCTTTTCCATTTGGATGGCATATTTTGTTCTGGACATCTAAGATATAACATTGGATTATTCAGCCAAGCAAACTCACAGAAAAGTAAACAATTGCTCTTTTTTGTTTTTTTTTATAGAAAACTTCCTAAGGTAAAAGCAGATATACATAGTTTTTGCCTATTTGGGGCTTACAGCAGCAGTTATTGGAGCATAAATGTGATATTTGTATTTGAGAAATACAGAAATCATATTTCACTTTGTGATTCTTTTGAAAATCTTTCGAACTGTGGTATTACGGCAACAAAATAAACTATACAGTCACATTCCTGAGAATGAGAGCTTTTATTTGATATATGACTTGCCCATTTAGGTGCTATGTGAAGGACTTTTATTTTTATATTAATATTTCTATCCCATTACCTCTAGGGGGCGCTAATTTTCAACATGAATATTTTGAAGCCTTATTTTGTTATTTTATGCAACATAAATGCAGAAGTGATGGTTATCCCTGAAAAGTTTGGATTCTAAATGATATCTCACATGCCTGACTTACTGTATGTATACGAATACTTTAACGTTTTAAGCATAAACTTTTTCCGATATATAGCCCTCCCCTTTGGACCCGCCGACAGGTCCATAGAGTTTTCACATGCGTAAACACGTTAATTCTAACAGCTCTAATAACCATATAACTAACCTAGTACTAACCTAGTACTAACCTAGTCTTATAGAATGAACGTTACTATAACAACATTTTAGCTGACTGACTTTTACGTTCCGATTTCTACGTTTTGCTGCAGTTTCCTGGTAAAATGTACATGAGGCGCTACAACAACTGTGCGTTTTATTCACTTTCACACAAATCACAAGTACAACAGCTGATTATGACTTTATAAACACGTATTTTTCCACACTATCACTTACAAAATGCTTTGTTATAATATCGAAACACTTTTCCTATAATGCATAATTAAAAAAAATGACACACTTTATTGCTTGTATTACAGACCCGCCTGCATTTACACATTTACACCAATGTGATTAGTGTTCACCAGAGTGTTGGACTTTGCAGCTCGAGCCTAGCTGAACACGCAAGCTGACACCTGAGACGAAAGTGACAACGAAGCATTACGAAATTAAGTGGTTGCTTCAGGAAATTCGCTTTTCTTTGCATTTGCTTTTTGGATATTATTGGTTAGGTTTAGATGTTGATTTAGGTGAAGGATGTCTGTTTTGTTCACCTCATTTATTAGGTACGTTTTACTCATTAAAACCTCCAATATTTACCTTAAAAACCTTGTCTGGTTGGCTCATTTCACTGGGAAACTGCAGCGAAACATGTTATGAAGCACGTAATTTCTGTTGATGCAGTCATGTAATGTTCATGAGATCAGGCTGAGTATCCAACATAGTCTCATGACAACTCGTAATAATCCGTACGAGATGGCGAAATGGAAAGACACCGTTTGATTTGGCTCTTTTTGACTTTTATTTCCACAGAGACCAACCAACCAACAAACTTCAAATCGATACAAGGCATAGATTTTTAGCTAGCCTCCAACACTTTATTTTACTCATTCCATATTTAATTATGCAGTGCATGTTATTGACAAACATCATTCATTTGTAATATGCTTCCCTCAGTTCGTTCCGAACCCTGATGTTTTTTTTCTTCCGTGGTACACAAAAGTTATTTTCCTATAAAAATAATGATTTACATTTAGGGTTTAGGTAAGGGGTTAGACTTAGGAAAAGTTGTGTAAAACAAATCCTTGGTTCGTTTATTTTTCTCTATGTGAATACTGGTTGTACGTTTTTGTATGGGTCAACTTGTCCGATTTCGCAATGTAGTACTATTATTACTAGAGGTAGGCCGATATATCGGTTTTACCAATTAATCGGTGCCGATAGTTGCTTTTTGGAACTATCGGTTATCGGTAAATATGCCGATAGTTGCCGATAGTTAATTTTTTTATTCCTCAACAATAAACCTCATTTGATGATATTTTATATCCAGTGTATTTGGGGCTTGTTTACAGTCAGAAGTCCCACGTTAATCACCAAATATGAATTTTTCTGGTTAATATTGGATTTTTGGCTGCACAATAAACTGCTTTTGAGATTTTATTCATTTTGGACACTTGTAGCCTCAATGTCATAGTAAAAATGACGAAATATTTGATTATTCTATAAATCGATAAAAAAAAATATCTGCCTTTTCCACCACCAAAATCCACTTTTATTCGACCTCTAATTATTACCAGGTTGAAACTTTATCCCTTTATTTATTTTTAGATGTTACAAAATGATGCACATTTTTAGGTTACAAAATATTTGTACTGTGTGAATAAGTATCTTTATATGAAAAATCATACAAATGAAAGCACTTCATAGCCACTACAGTCACAGTTGTTAAGCTGTCTGTCTCCGTCCCTCCACAGACAGCTCGTTAATTTGCACAACTTCGATATTTTCTTTCTCTATAGTATACATATATATTAGCGATGTGACATGACCCTCGTGGACTGCGGGCTGTTTTGTGTCTGGCTGGCCGTGGGAAAAAGAAGCCCAGTCTTTTCACAGCTGCACACCACCAGCGGTGCCCCCCGGCTCACGACTCCCCCCGAATCCCAACTCCCTCTCTTCCATTCAGCACACAGCCTGTTCCCTTTCTCTCCCTTCTCTTCCACCCCCCCTTTATCAGCCTTCATAAATACATCTCATTATTCAAGCTCTAGTTTGCATAGAGATGTTAAAGGGGGCGGCTTTTCCTGGATGCGTTATATCCTTGGCTAAACAACAAAAAACCTCAAATGTGCCAATTTTGTTTCTTATAAGCAAAACATTTCTTGTGTTTTCAATTTAGCTGTTTGTGCATTCAGAAAGAGGTTTTTTTTATTCATTAGCACTAATATAACACTAATTTGCACTGCAAATAATTGACATAAATAACTCTTAAGTGAAGCTGTGGTCAGTGTCAGACAGAACTGGGTCTCGTCTTCCTCTGCAGTGGTTTTTGCCAACAAGTTTAAACACACAACCTTATTTAATGTAATTATTTCACACCAAACTGTGAGTGTTAAGGTCATAATTTGAAGTCAACTTGTGTGAAGTTGCTGAAGAATTGTTAAGGATTTTCTAGTAACAGAAGCTATGAAGAAACATCAGACAGTTTGATGTTTAGCACATAAATACATAAGGTAGTCTTTACATAATACATAGTCTTTAATTAATAGTCAAGAATGCTGAGACTAAATAATCCTATATATTTTAAGCATTAATATTTCATTTGAATATGAAAACAACATTGCAATTTTTTGCGAGATTATGATAAGTGTTGGGTTTTATTATACTCTCAATACATTTGAAACTTTGTATTGCAGCACTTTTCGTGTTACCGTCTCTTTAAGATGAAACACTTATGTTGTATCCGTCCTCATTTTGTAAGTCGCTTTGGATAAAAGCATCTGCTAAATTAATAAATGTAAATGCAAAAAAGTAATCCACTACAAATGACTAATTAATGATTTGAAAATTGTAATCAGATTACTGAATTTATGGATTACTTCATAAAAAAAGTAATCACAATTCTAATTACTTTTTTCGCTCAACGAATTTAAAATTTGCTCCTTGGTCATTGTCGGGGGGCGTACGCCCTTCAGCTGTCATAGAAACACAAATTAATGTTCATATTAGCATAATTCATGTTTTTAATATGTTCTACATAAATAATGTTATTTTAGAAATATGTGTAACCAAGGTATCGTACTTAAAAGTAATTTCTAGGGATGGGACAATATATAGAATTTTGATATCGTGGCATAACTCGATATTTCAAAATGTGCAACATTGTTTTCCGTCCATATGATCATAAATGAAGTAACCCGTCAAACATCATAATCTCTCTCTCGCTTGATTTCACCCCCACTGCGCTTTTTTCTACACTGTTTACGGGGTTCACACAAGATCCTTAAAGTGCTTTTAGAAATGTAAATACTGGAATACCTGGAAAATCGCCTTGTTTTAATGAAAAGTGCTTGAGATTAAAGCGGATCGTTTCCTCCGTGTAATATGTGTCCATCAAAGATGAGGCGACTCCACTTTCATTGAATAATGTGTCTTAATATTCTTTCTGTTCTTAACAGTCAGATAAGAAAGTTAAAAGAAATATTAATTTTACTCTCGCGCAGCACGGATGTGCGAGCGATTCTCCTTAATATTCGCTGAACCGGAACACTGCGAGTCGCTCGTTGAACTCTTAAAGTGACAGTAACCTTTTTAGTGTTTCTGATACAAATGAATGTAAACTCAGTGTTATTACTTATAAATTATACACATTATTTCAAACAGTGATAGCTCATATCATTATTATATATACAATTTCATGATATAATATGAATTCATATAATATACATTTTTATTTAATTTTTACAGTTAAATATCCAAGTAAAATTTGTATTATAATAATAATGAATAAAAAATAAAATAAAAAAAATCTGTAATATTTTGTCATTTAAGTGTAATTATATCGAATCAAGATTATATCAAACTGTTAACCTCATATCGTATATCGAACTGAATTGTGAAATAACCATATCGTCCCATCGCTAGTAATTACCTTACTTGAACGTCATTAACTGTAATGTGATTACAGTTACTGAATTTGAATTTACAATGTAGTGTATTACACTACTTTTAGTACTAAAAAGTAATTTGATTACAGTAATTCATTACTTCGGAATTGGATTACACCCAACACTGATTATAATGGTGAAAATATTGGTGTGTGAAGTTTAATGAACAACTATTTGGACTCATTTCAGCATTCCGCAAAAAAATGCGTAATTATTATTATTTTTCTTTTATATAAATATATCTATTTAATGCATTTCCTCTTGAACATTTCTGTTGGAGGTCGACCGATATATCGGTTTTACAGATTAATCGGTGCCAGTAGTTGTTTTTTGGAATCTATGCTGATTGTTTTTTATTTATTTATTATTTATTTCTCATCAATAAAACTTTTCATTTCGTGAGTATATAGGCTATAAAAAGCTTAATTTGGTAAATACTTGCACATAAAGCATTGTAACAAGGCAAGTATCTGTCATTTTAAAATAAGTGTATTTTGGGCTTGTTTATAGTTAAAAGTCCCGCGTTAAACACCAAATCTGAATTTTCGTGGTTATTATTGGGATTTTGATTACACAATGAACTGCTTTTGGGACTTTAATTCATTTCGAAGCATCAATGTCTGTGCACTTCATGGCAAGGCCATGCTTTTTCATTCTGTAAATGGATTTTAAAAACTATCTGCCGATTAATCGGTTATCGGCCTTTTGCACCAACTTAGTTATCGTTATCGGCAAAATCCACTATCGGTCGACCTGTAAACAGTGACAATGATGTTAATCTTCCTTTAGGTTCAGAATAAAGAATATGGAATAAATATTATCAACCAAAGGGTCTTTACTCTTAATAGGAAAGTAACAATATTTTATCCCAACACAGAGATCATTCTGCTGTTTTAAACTCAATGGGTGGTTTTGTTCATTTAAATAATGAGATAAACCATCCATAGATCATAAAGAAGCCATTGTATTGTTGTATGCATTACTAGTGCAAACCATGCTTATGACTAACTCTAGTTTTCCAGGAGATGAGAACTAAACCATCCAAGCAAAATACCACTATAAATCTCACCCATCTCAAGTTTGCTTAAAGGAATAATTTGGCCGTGGAAGACCAAAGATGGTTGTGTCTTTATGTCACTATGTTTATGTTATATATGCTTTGTATTTTGATTTGCAGAGCATTCCCCTTTCTGAAACACATTTAATGCCAGTTGTACGTTACCTGTTTTGATAGCATTGTAGATTGTACATTCTCAGAGACTCAAGGACCTCTGGATTGCTGTCAAATGCTGAAAAGAGACAGAGAAAACATTAGAATCATCATATTTCAGCAGTCCACATTGACTGGCCTGACGGTATTTTCCAGTGCTATTAAAATGTTATCGTCATCACCAGGAGTGTGTTATATGTTCCTGAAACATATTAGGTGACTATATTAAAATATGTTTGTGCTACATCACGTTTCGACATAACAAGCAACAATAACAGTGATATTAAGTTGGCCTTGCACTGCAACTTAATATGAAAGTCATTTCACTGCGACTGTCTCTTGATGTAAAAGGGAATAATCATTGATCATTATCATGGATTATCATGTTTCCAATGGATCACACACTGTCGCTAAGCAACAACGCAAACATGTTACGTTCAAAATGTAATTTGCGATGCACCTCCAGAAGCGTCATGCCGCAGATCTTTACAATAACTGAATTTACATTAAGCTGTAGACTGCATAAAAAACGTTCAGCCTTGTATCTTTAACATCCATTAAGGCAGTTACGAGGCTTTAGCATGTAGTTTGGCTACAGATATGTTACGGTGTAAGGAGCTATATAGTGCGAAGCATGCACTGTGAACAATATATCTTTGTTTTGTTTGTTTTTTTTAAAGAAACTGCATTTTTTATATTCACCATTCTGACTTGAACACATTTCTTTGCATACCACTTTTGTGTCTATCTAAACTCCCCTAAAAATATCAAAAATAGACCAACAAAAACTCTGTTCAAGTCATGTTTTAATATTTATTATGTCGATTATGAGTATATTGTGTATAATGTGCATACTGTACATATTGTGTAGGGTACAATGGGGCTAAAGTCTTTACACTGCAAAATATTCCTGATCCATGAGATCATTGCGTGTCTAAATGCATACATTTTGAGGTAATTTGATCTTATAACTTTTAAAATGTTGCACATTTATGTAGCTAATGAAAATCCCTGCAATTCTCACATTTAGTCTCAAAACACTTATCATTCACAGTCTTGTTCAAGCTGATTAAATCAAAAGTTTTTCAACAATGCGTTTTATGGGGGACCTTCAGCCCCAAATACTTATAATTTTACAAAAGCACTTACATTAATTTCGACTTTTAAAAAAGCAATATCGAGGTTACAGAGAGGCACTTACAATGGAGGTCAATGGGGCCAATTTTTGGAGGGTTTAAAGGCAGAAATGTGAAGCTTATAATTTTATAAAAGCACTTACATTAATTCTTCTGTTAAAACTCATGTATTATTTGAGCTGTAAAGTTGTTTAAATTGCCGATTATATGGTCGTTTTAGAGTTTACAGCATTATGTCATCACGATATAACGAGAAGTTGTAAAATTGTCTATAACTTCACACAGATGTGGTTAGTAAGTGATTTTATCACAGTAAAATCATGTTAACACACATATTGTTTACGTCTTGTGTTTATACTTTTGAAACAGTATTTTAATGTTTACAGATTGACCCCAGTGACTTCCATTGTAAGTGTCTCACTGGAGCACACATTTGTGATTTTTTTAAAGAAAAGGAGGGAAATCAACATTATGCCACAAATGCTGTTAACTGATCTAAACTTGAACATTCCCGTAATCCACAAAGAAAGACACTCATCCAAGGGCATAGATTTGGCTTGAACATTATGGGGGTTGCAACGTGAAGCATTTACCCATATTTCCATTTATCATTGTACAAATAATGGGGGGCTGTACTTGCTGGTTTTGATTACTGGGGGGTTCCTGCCTCCCCATCCTCCACCGGAATCTACGCCCCTGCACTCATCCATATGCAGAAACTTAGATATATCTCTAAAATAATTCCTTATCCATGTGTGCACTGGAACACTGAGTTGAGTCCAGCTTATTTTGCACTACTTTCAGCGATAGGCTATTATTGCATGAAAAAACCCTCCTCGTAGCAAAAGTGCTGCTCTAAAAAGCCACATGACACCAATCCATGGACCCACATTAACTGCCTCATGCTACATTAAAAAAAAAACAGTACCGACATTTGCATCCAAAACAAATCCTAAAGACATGACCAATAGTAGTGTCAAAGGCCCGGACAGTAACAGTCATCCACCAATAACATGCATGCATGATCTTCCTATAAGAAGTGATGTTGTGCATACACTCTCTCTCTGAATATAAAATGCATTCTTAATGTATTCTACACACATTTCTAATATAGACCAGTATAAAGCATGCATTCTGTGCATATGCACTATTGCAAATGACTCTGTTCAGGGGTGTAGATTCCAGGGGGGATGAGGGGAGGTAACCCCTCCAATAATTAAAACAAGCAAGTACAACCCCTCCATTATTTATACCATGATCAGTGGAAACATGTAAATGCTTCATGCTGCAACCCCCCAATGTTCAAGCCAAATTTACGCCCTTGCCTGTGTTACACAATGCATGCGCTCGGATCTCATGCGAGCACGCACAGTGTCTCTCCAGCAGCGCATGCAAGCGCCTCGTTTCCCTGCTCACGGGCTCTGCTGTAGACGAAGTCAGTGGCGTTAGTTTCTACTTTCGGTTCTCTAGCTTTATGATATTGATAAACTCATACAGCTAGATAACCAAAGAGAAAAACTAACCCGTGCGTCTTAAAGGGCCAGCGGCGCTCAGGATGGTTACTGTGTTTGTGATCACCTGGTGTGCGTGTGTTATTATCATTGAGAATGAAACACTGTGACACATGCATGACTTTCCAGGACGATTTCACTTACAAAAAAAAATCAATGCTGACTCATAATGACCCTAGTGTTTAGAAAGGAGTTTGGATGATGAAATTATAAACGTATACATGTTATATTATTTCTGATTATTGCCATATTTCCACTCATACATAGGCATTATTCAAACTGACAGGGCAAGATACTTAATATCGTATCGTACTTTCAGGTGCTCAAATAAATTTGGTTCATTCCACTCCATTTGCCTTTTACAAATCCAAAGAGTATTTTAAGGCTTCAGTTTACCAGCCTGACCCAAAACATTGACAGACGATGCTGAGTATCATCAGACCAGCTTCTGATGCAGAGAAAGTAAGAGTCCTCATTACGAGTCCAGTCCTCAGTTTATATGACCTGGCCGCTTTATCTCTCTCTCTCTCTCTCTCTCTCTCTCTCACACACACACACACACACACACACACTCTTCCACTTTAAATATAGTCTTTAGTCTCTAATCTATATACATGGATCATGCAAAGATGCTCAGAATAATTGCAATCCTAAACATGTTCTTCATTCATTTCTTTGATATTTCCATTGAGGCCCAAAGGAACTCCCATGAATAGCATTTTTTTTTTACCATGACAATAAAATTGCAACAATGAATGTGGTTTTGAAATGACAATGACCATGTAGTGGAACTTTGAATTTGCAGCGTGCACAGAATATAATTCACTGAAGACATTCCATCATACAAGAACGAACAGTTGCAATGGTGCTGTGTAATCTAATTCTAATTTTACACACTGGCCTCAATCATCCGTGTTATTTTAGCATTTGGGTCGCTTCGTAATTTGCTAAAGTAGGTTTTGTAAGCCTATATGGATTCTTACGTCAGTCCCGTTATGTGCTGGCTATGTTTTATGTGTAATATGTTAGATGACGTCATCAGCCACAAAGATAAACGCTGGTTTGCATCAGTAATGGAACCTTCCTGATGTCTGTTTGGTTACATTGTGGCGGACTCTACCATTCACTGCACATGTTACATTACCGAAGCCAGTGCACAGAGAACAGCTGGCATTAGTGGTTTCAAAGCTCTAGATATACTGTAAATAAAAATACTTCAGATTAGTCCAGAATAATTGTAACGTGATTGGCCAGATTGTTTCCATTATTTATCTCCTCAGTGGAGGAAACTGTTAATGCCCTTGATTTATATTTCTTTCAATTTTTAGCCTCACTAGAAGAACTGGAATCATTTTAATCGACGAGGGGGAAAAAAATAAAAATATATATAAAGGCCACTTTCAGCATCAGCAGCATTGTTTGTGTGGAGTTATAATGTCAATCTCGTGCTTGATGATCTAATGAGAAACTAGTTATACCAAAAAATAATAATAATAAATAAATAAATAAATAATAAAAAAAAATAATAATTTTTTTCTTTCCTCAAAATACGTTACATGCTTTACCACTTTATATTCTGGTGCAATTAAATCAACGAGTGTATTCTGAGGTTCTCAATGCATTTTAGAAGAGCATCTTTACATGTGTCTGTTGCAAAAAAAATTACATACATTTTTACGTAAATATCCCGCATTTTGACATTATAAAACACATACGAACTCAAATAATAGTGTAGCCTAATGCATTTAGAACTGAATTAAATACATTTCCACCTTTCTAACAATCTGTGATGTATTATGCTTTCTCCCTTTTCTAAAATATTTTTTCTCATGTCTTTGTAGCTGTTATTTTCGATTTCCTTTTCTTTTCTATTTTTTTTCCAATACTTTTGCTCTCTTTCTTTCTCTACTTTATATATATATATATATATATATATATATATATATAGACCTTCTAATGTGTTTCATTTGTGGCGTTTTCAGAACCTCGGAGTTAAATCTGATATAATTATGTATCTTTAAGCAAGCTAATGATTAAGGTACTGGTTTAATTTTTCAACCGAAACTGACTCGTTTTGGGTCTGTGGGTTTCGTTCAGATTTTACAGAATTATTTACTTGCAATTTTACACGAAATGCACTCGTAGGTATAAAAAATAAAATAAAAAATAAATAAATAATAATAATAAATTCTATAGAGTTTCGTGATGCTTTTCTGAATTTACATTCTTCTTGCTTCTCGGAACCGAATCTTTTTAAATACATTTAGAATCGTTCACTTTGGTCAGCTGAAAATCTATTTAATATTTTATAATAAGCTTAATAATAATTGTATGTGTTATTTCTGAAGATCTAAAGATATATTATAAGGAACAATTTGTCAGCTATTTATTTTTTATTTTTTTATTTGTTTTACTTTTATTTATTTATTTATTTATTTATTTATTGGCCTATTAACCGATATGATGAGGTATGTGCTTTATAACTTATATTTTCAAAAAAACGTCACGAGAAATTTGATCCCCGTTAATTCACTTGTCTGGCATGTGTTATCCTCTGCCACTGTTTCAGTATTATATATAGCGCCAAAAGTGCATGTAGCCAGTTACAGATTAACAAGAGGTCCATTGTTTAGCATGTGTCACAATATATTTAATTCTTCTTCTTCTTCTTCTTCAAAAAAAAAAAAAAAAAAAAAAAAAAAGAAAAGTTAATTGTATCCAATTGAAACAGGTTGAATTCGAATATCAACACAAGCTATTTCCTGCATGGAGCACAGTGTCGGTGAGCCCTGTCCACGGTACTGAAATCTCACCTGCATTTCTCAGTGTCCCGAGCGATGCTACTGCAGGTATGCGCGCGCCACGTGTGACGTGATATATTATAATACTACTCAAGCTATGCATATACTGTATTTACATACACAAAACAAGTCATTTATACAGATGCATGAGTTGAGCTGTTTACTGTAGAACTATAAGGCCTTTTAATGAAAAATACGCATGATATATATAAATATATATACAGCCCTCATGTGGGACAAAAGCACGCGCAAAATGGGGGTTTACCCCTCAAAATAACGCAAGACGTCAAAGGCGTTTTTTTCGTGATGAAGATGAAATGAAGTATTTAATTGGCCGCTGAAAATGTCACTGTTTCTGGAGTGTAAATATATATTAACCTGCACCTGTTGCTTTAAAGCTGTGTATAACACACACACACACACACACACACACACACACACACACACACACACACACACACCAGCCATTCAAATTAAATATAGGAACGTTTTTCTAAATAGTGATACCTAACACAAATGAGAGCCTCCTAATAATAATAATAATAATAATAATAATAATAATAATAATAATAATAATACAATTCTAAACAGAGCACGTAAATATCTGTTTCTTTTATTTGTGAAGAATTTGTTATTTTGTATCAATATTGTTTTACACTTAAACCAGTCAAATGTGTTAAAAATAATGAACAATATTAAATAAATAAATATTAAATGGCTTAAAAACAGTACAGAAATTATTTTAAAAAAATACATTAAAAACAATATTAATATATTAAATAAAAAAGAAATATTTTTTAGTTAGCCTAATCAAAATTTCGCGTCTTTCAAAAGAAAACCTGACTACAAATATATTGTCTTTTCAGCAAGAAACGTACAAGACTGTGTCATTATTCATCAGTGCTCGAGACTATTGTTCCCCTCAAAAGATTCTCACCAAAAAACCGTGTGAAAAAAAGAAAAATGATCCCTAAAGAAAGAAGTCAACATCAAGTTCAACAACGAGCTGTTCCTCATTAGCATGACAATATTGTCTGGGAGCAGTGAGGGGCCACAGACACAAGAGAGTCTGGCGACATTTTCCCAGGCCCTCTATTTACATCGAGCACATTTCCACAGCCTGACACCAATATATACGTTACAGGAGCACCAGAAGGCCTAATGCATGTCCTATATAGACAGAAATATAGAATACACACTTAAGGTTTCTCATACAAATCCACTACATTAAATCATAGGACGATTTAAAAACAATCAGAGTGATTACACAGCGATTACTGAACAGTAGGCCTATGCTATTAAATATTAAACTGAATACAGTTCAGTGCAAAGTGTCTGCAGATGCTTACAGAAAATGCACGACTAAACAAGCTGATCAAAACCCCCTAAATTCCACTTAAATACTAGATGTTTTCAAATGCAAATAGCATAAAATAAAGGCGAATTCCACGGCAGAAGCAAAATGATGCACTTTAAAGAGTAAACTTTAGATGCAAATGACTGTGCATTAAAAACCATCAGTAGATTGCAAGTGATGTGCAAACACTTACAGAAAGAATAAATAATAATACTGGAAATCTGTGTATATAATGCATTATAAATGCAATGCAGTCATGATGCTTTTTAATATGCATTAATAATTGTAATAACACATGCATTATAACAGAGCATGCTTACATTTATATATATATAAACATGAAATTGGGTGTGTTTTTAAATGCATTATACTGTATAAAGATATTTATAATGCCTTATCATACACATTGTAATGCCTTACATCTTTTCATAAATCATTATAACATAAAATATAAAACTTAATGCATGCTTACACCTTTAAAGAGTATAATGCATTACAAAACATGAGATTTGTTTTTTAATACATTATGCTGTTTATACAAATATTTATAATGCCTTATTAATAGGCCAACACATTGCAGTGCATTTGATCTTTTCATAAATAATAATAACATTTACAGTTATTTATGATAATACTTTCCAGTTCATGAAGTACACACTGAAAGAGTAAAATGAATGTGTTGTATGTATATTTATAATGCTTTATAACAAGCATTGCAATGCAATATGTTACAAGTATTTATGATAATACTTACCAATTCATATTAGGCATATAATGCATTATAAAACATGACATTGGGTGAGTTACAATTTTCCAAACTACTACATGCAATTGATTAATATTATATAAGCATTATGAATGCATTGCAATTCATACAGACTTCAAGTAAAGTGTACTAATAAGTGCTCACCGTATCTTCACATCTCCAGTCTCAAATAAAAGTGATTGAGGAAAGTTCGAACAGATCCCTGCAGCAGCCTGTCTAATAGTGTGTGCATCCCTCAAACGTGTAGAGAAATCTAAACGTTCCTCCTCTGAGGTTCGGTCGCTTTTGTTCGAGCTCTGCGTGCACGAGACGCTTCCCTCTCATTCATTTACATCCTTTATCAGTTTTTGTTCGTCTGCAAACAAGCGCCGAGCTTGAGAGGATGAAATAGAGAACAAGAGGGGAGGGGCAGAGAGAGAGAGAGAGAGAGAGAGAGAGAGAGAGAGAGAGAGAGAGAGAGAGAGAGAGAGAGGGGGGCAGGCGGGGGCACAGAGCGACCTATCTATTCCCAGGAAAAAGGAACATTGCAGCAGAAAATAGCAGATTGAGCGCGTTGC